>NC_053165.1:85664372-85771872 GCF_016835505.1 Polypterus senegalus
TTGCGTTTCGCGTGCACATATGTGAAGAATTCTCTTTCTTTCTTTTTTTTAACTGCAGAAGGTTTGAGACAAACAATCAGTGGGCCAAAGGAAAAAAAAAAAAAAAAGTTCCTCCAGGCCATTTTAACAATTATTTAGTATAATTAAATTCAGCATGAGGTATTTTTAGTCTAAAACATTTATTTTGGCCTGACGGAGGTGCATTGGCGTTTGGAAAATTCCCGTCAGTGCTTGTCGAGCTGAAGAATGCATAGGAAGTGGAAAATGCTGGATTTTCTTCAATGAAAGTGAAACGTCTTCGGCCAGATGTCCCAGCCAGCTCTCCTGAGAGTCTGGAAATAGCGATCATTGATAACTCTGGGTTTTCTTTTATTTTGCTGACCTGAGAGTCATCCACCGTTTCGGGGTAAATTGCACGCAGAATGAAACGGTGAGACGTGCTGTCACTTTTCTAAGCTGGCGCGTGCTTTTCACGCACACCTTGGGAGCCGTAAACGGGTCCTCTGTAAGTGAGACGGCGGCTCAGGATTCACTTTAAGTGATGTCAATCGGACAAAAAAAAAAGAACAAAAAGTGACTTACTTGGAGGAGTTGAAGGGGGTCAGAAGTGGGATAAACAGGAGCTGAGATCAGCCTGGTGTGCCCTCGAGAGGGTCATTCCAGGTAAGAATGTTGGGCTCCTCTTCTTTGTAGCATTTGTGACATTTTAGAGGAGAAAATGCAGTCCTAGTTAGATAGTTTCCATAAGTATGGAATCATAAAGCAGTCTCCTAATACAGCTATTGGAGTATCGCTGTTGGTATGAAGGACCACCAGTCCTGTTTCTTGACACACTTCTGTTGGCTGAAAGTCTTCAGTGTTGGTGTGTCAGGGATGGAGCTGTGCAGCATTGTTCATAACGGCACTCAGCTTCTTCTTCATTCTCTGCTCCACTACTACCTCCAGCAGATCCAGAAGACATCCCATAAGTGAGCCCGTCTTCTCATTCAGCTGGTTGACGCGGTGGGCTTCTCTTGATGTGATGTGATGCTACAGGTCCAGAACACCAGACTTGTAGAACATGTAAAGGATGTCACTACCTACATTAAAGGAGCACAGTCTCCTAAGAATCCATTCATTTAATCGATTTCATGGGGAACAACCCAGTACATCAATGGGGCCCATACATGCCTACAGTACACACCGAGCCAAACAGGGAGAACGCGCACGACTAAATATGCAGAGGATTCAAGCCCAGGACTCTAAATCCATTGCAGTACCACAACCACAAAAAATACATTCTGTACTTCAATTGGTCTTAAGTACTCTCCACAGAACAGCAGGTTGGTGTTGGGGTCCCGGGACTGAAAAGCATGTTAAGGAAACCAGGCCTCCTCAGACTTGTACGTGGTAGTGGGAAATTATTAAACATGGGTGCAGGATTATGGCTCTGCCAAGAGTCAATGCGGTAGGAGCGCGTGCTAAAAAAATAAATCCTCAAAATACACCAACACAGAACGTGAAAATATAAAAGTGCATAGCGGGAGAAGAGTCAGGCCATCAGGTTCACTTTGTTAGGCAGGATTTTATCTAAATAACCATTAAGAGCCATTAGGTGTCCATTTCACCAACATGCCTGCTTCCAGACCTCCAAATAGAAAATTTAAAAAATGCCTTATTTAAACTCCATTAATTATTTTTATGTTGAGTAGAATGTTTCTTCTATTGTGCTTTTCATTATAATTTTTTTTTCTCGTTTGCGGGGAACAAGAAATGTAAAAATAATTAGTCAAGTCTTAAACTATGAAGGACACAATTAGGAGGCTGCATTTACTCACAGTGATACTCAGTCACTAATTCAGCAGAAGTGAAGTTTATCTTATACTTAGTAAATGAGATAGATAGATAGATAGATGGTATAGTAGGCAAGATTAAAAATTTAGTTAGATTAACAAGAAAAGCATTACACAGATAGATGTATTTGGTATGGTTGGCAGGATTGGATGGACAGATAAATAGATAGATAGATAGAATTTGGTATAGTTGGCAGGATTAGATTGATACATATAATATGGTATGGTTGGCAGGAATAGATAGATAGATAGATAGAAAGAATTTGGTATAGTTGGCAGGATTAGATTGATACATAAAATTTGGTATGGTTGACAGGATTAGACAGACAGACAGACAGATAGACAGATGGATGGATGTTATAGCAGGCAAGATTAAAAATGTATATAGATAAATAAAGAAAGGGATATAGATGGATAGATGGATGGATAGATGGTATTTGGTATAGTTGGCGGGATTAGATAGATAGATGGACGGTATTTGGTATAGTTGGCGGGATTAGATTGATGCATAGAATTTGGTATGGTTGGAAGTATTAGATAGATAGATAGATAGGGAGACAGATAGAAAGAGAGAGACGGAAGGATGGACGGTATAGCTGGCAGGATTAAAAAAGTATCTAGGTAGTTAGATAGGTAGTATACTACATAAGCATAGATAGGCGGGCTGCTATAAAAGGCACCGTCTAATGAGTATATCAGCTCTGTGATCCTCGATGACACAATAACATTGGATTGAGGAGGAGGAGGGGGTCCGTCTGGAAAATTTCTAACACCACAGGACTAAGAAGTGCTGCTGGTCCTCTGAGTAGAAACTGGAAGTGGTGCCGTTTCTGCATACTGGTGAACACTTCAAGAACTGGATTTGTCTAAGACCAGACTTTTCATTCTCAAACTTATTTATTTTAAATTTTGTAATTCTAATTCTTTTTTTTTTTGTATAATGTAGTTGTCCATGTGAGCTGCAGTAGCCTCATGTCCTGACGGTAACAACCGTCGTAGAGTCTGCTGGTGCCAGTTGCTGTGCAGGATGCCCGGGGTCTTTATTAATTCTGTTAGCCTTTTGCAGTCAGTGTGTGTCACGTATGTTACAGACAGAAGATGGCTGTAGTTTTCAGAACTGACATCTGCCCCTCCATAGTGCCCCGCAGCCCTGGGATGAGCAGGTGCCGTGCCCGATGTAACACTTCCATTGAGAGTGGACTCCGCCGAACACCTATAGATGCTGCTGAGATTTAGTTGAAACATCCAGGCATTTATTTTGAATTCAGAGTTAATGAGCGTTTGGTAACTTACTGTATCTTTTGACTCGAGTTTCTTTTTAATGTTTCGGGTTTGAGCCTTTGGTATTTTCCTGAAGCTTAAAGAGGAATTTCAGAATGTCTCTTTACCAAGGGTGCCGTTTAGAGTTTAACATTCGTAGTTTTGATTCTTCAACGATTTATCGACAACATTTTCATTTCCCTGAACCTCTTAAAAAATCCTCACTGTCACTTTGCGTCACGTCAATAAGCTACTTGCATTGTACAAAAGAACGGCCAGCGTTAAAGGATTGGGGTCTTCCTGGAGCAACGTGTTTAAAGGCATCGATGCTAATAAATGATAAGATATAACAAAAGCAAAACAGAAGTAAATAATGATAAGCTCCTTTAGGAAGGGAAAGTCTTCAAATCAAATGGCCTCACTGGGCCATCGTGGCCTCTACGGACGCCAGTTCTGTTTCTGTGTTTAGTGTTGACCAGAAGAGGCGAGGATGCTGGAAGTGAGGTCACTTATCTGGAGTGGGATTGTCCTCCCCCTGTGGCGTGGTAGAGGGCTTAGTGACTGTGTCTTATCTGGACTCGTCCCCCATTTGAGCCCTGGTGCAGAGCCTCCAGCCCACTCCCATGATGCACCTGTGTGTGTGACAATATTTACTCTAACGTTTAGCTGTTACCACCATTCTCTTCCATGGTTGACCACTAGGGTTGTATTTTCTGTTCCCCATACAGGGAAGGCTAAGTACCTTCACATCGGAGAAGAGGTGGATGGAGTTGACATGCGAGCTGAAGTTGGACTGCTGACGAGAAACATATTCGTCCGTGGGGAGATGGAGCCTCGGTGCTACGGCAATGAAGCCTGCAAGTTTTTTGACTTCGACACGTTCGGCGGACACCTGAAGGTACCATGTTAAATAAAGTCAGTTGGGGTGCTTAGCTAAAAAAAAAAAAGAGAGGTGGGACTGAAGGCTGGAGGAAGAGGAGGAGAAGAAGAATAATTACAGTAGCGAGAAAGTATTACAGGGGGTGAAGAACTGGCCTGAATGATGGCGTATTGTGGCACCCTCTTTGACACAATGGCAACTAGATACTGGGGACATTAAGAGAGGCCAGAAGTGGTGTGTATGCCAGCTGGGGGACTTGAGATTTTCCTAGACATACACGGTGAGGGCCTTGTGACTTATTGGCAAAGCAAAAATGGCACTTTCAGCCTGCCAACGTGACCCTCCTCAGGATTAAGCAGACATTGGTATAACACGGCTATAAAGAACACCAGGTGTCGCCAGACAGTGCCCACCAGTGGCCATGTAGCTGTGTGGACCCTTCTAGTAAAAACCCAGGATGACGTTTAAAGGGCACCTCTGGTGACAGCATTGAGTCATTTATGGGATGGGAAGAGAGAGACGTGGTGGAGAAGAAACAGGCGGCCTAATGGGGGAGAAAAGTGAATCCTACAGTTTGATCTTATGGAGGAAGCCACCTGACCGGATCGATGGGTGCAGTCACACACTCTTGAGTTCCATTTGTCGTCCCATGGTGCTTTGGGACCTCATCGGTTTAACTCTTTGCATCACTGGAACACAAAGCCGTTATGTGTGACATTTTGAACTTTCTTGGCGTGCGTTCCGACTTGGAGATGCCAGAAGAGCGCTCTGCTCTTCTCTTCACATTCTCCATCCATCTGTCGGACAAAAAAAATGTTGAAACGTTCCAGCTAATTATTCTCATTGGTTAGTCACCGCGTCTTCATATCTGATCCAGTGAAAAGTCGTCGACAATGTGAGGGCTTTGGCAGCGAGGGCCTAACAAGCCGTGTCTGAAGCCATTCGCAAGGCTTTTCAACAAAAGCAAGAAAAGCAAAGGCTGCCGTTTCATCACCCGGAGTATTCCCTTCTTTGAAATTGTAGACAATCCGTGACAGGCGGCCCTAGCATCATCGCGAAGAAGAATTAAAATCAGATGTGTGTAATGAAATATGATTTGTAAACAACCAAAAGAGGCTAATAAAGAATTATATTGTGCAATAAAAATGTAATCATGACTGCCGCAGAAAGAGAAAGAGCCGTTGGCAAGAAGCGTCACTCCTAGCGCGTTCATTTTAAAACAAGGCCGTAATGGCGGAGTTTAATCAGTCAGTCAGTGTCCAACTCGCTATATCCTAACACAGGGTCACGGGGGTCAGCCGGAGCCAATCCCAGCAAACACAGGGCACAAGGCAGGAACAAACCCCGGGCAGGGCGCCAGCCCACTGCAGGAGTTTAATCAGCTTCAGTTTATTACTAATGATAGTCAAATGTCCTTGTGAAAAGGTCTCACGATTATATATAATATAATATATACTAGGCATGTGCGCCCAACTACGTTGCGCGTGTTAAAGTTGTCTGTTAAGGGCTCCCTGTTTAAACGCGGCTGCCAGTCGTGAACTGGGCCCTTCGTCGCACAGCATTATGATTTTTTATAAGGGAAACAAAATTACAAAAGAAAACCCTTGGACATTGATTTGATAGGAACGGTCTACTCGGAATCACTGTCTGAATAGTAATTATGTGGTGGTGTAGGAGCATTTCTCCTTCTGTCCATTCACAGTCTGTCTCGTTTTCACAACGCTGTCGTTTCCTCTCACGATGTCTTCTCAACATTTCTCCAATCTCGCAGGTTGCTTTGTGGCAATCCAAAGAGTGAGGCAATATACACAGAGCAATGGTTATAAAAGGGGGACACATAGGTATCCAGGCTCTTTAAAGCTTAAATAGGGATCACTTCACTGACATGTGAGCAAGCCACGGTACAACTGTGAGACGCGCAGCACTCGCCGGCTACAACGTAACAATAATAATTTCCGGAATGTGCTGTTATGTTGTCATTCATTTTATCAACTGTCTTTCTTTCATTCATATGTTACGTAGGCACGTACCTTTTATCTTTGTCAATCTCATTCTCTAACCAGGCCTCAGGAGCTAACCAGCGTAACACTGTCCACCACCCCTTTCGTTATTCCGGCACATTGTTGACAGCCGTGAGTAACAACAACGTACTAAACTGGAAGGTGGTCTACGCATGGATGGAATTCGCAGACAAACAAAGATCAAGATCTAAATGAAGATCTCTTTAGTTAATATAAAGCACAAGAGTTTGTTAAGTTTGAATGTCTGTGTTTTGAGGTGTGACTGGCGTACTACAGTCTGCAGTAGTACAAGCCTGGAGGAGATTCTTAATGCAATGCCTATGTTTTAGCTGTCTCTCTACTGCCATCTAGTGCTTCTTCTAATTCATTCACGGACAAACAAAGATCAAGATCCAAATGAAGATTATATAGAGAGATAATATAAAGGTGCCTGGGGTTTGTTTCCTGCCTTGCGCCCTGTGTTGGCTGGGATTGGCTCCAGCTGACCTCCGTGACCCTTTCATTAGGATATAGCGGGTTGGATAATGGATGGATGGATCCTTTATTGCTCATTTCAGTCTTAAACAGCTCTATTTTGGTTTTTAATTGCTCCTTATTAACAATAAGACGCAAATGGCAAAAGAAACCAGCATTTCTCCATTTAGCTTATTTCCATTTACACCCGTTTGGTTTAATTAAATACTTGGGGGGGAAAGTTAAGAGAAAAAAAGGAAAGAACTGAGAATTACTCATCTATTTTAGACTAAATCATTTGAGTGATATCTTTAGAAAGGAAGAAAAAAAATCTAGGATATGAGAATGACCTGACAAGCAGCAACAAGCCATGAAATTAAATTATTGGCACGGATTGTTTTCTAATTAGGCAACTGGCTTGGAGCAAAAACCTGTCAGCCACTGCGGCCCTCCAGGACTGACTTTGCCCACTGGGAGGGGCGTGGCTTCATGAATGAAGGAAGTGACCTCATCATTCTTCTGGGGTTGTCTCCTCCTCCTCCCTTCTAAGGAAAAACATGGAGCAGATGTCAGTGGTGTTGTCACACAGATTACCTTCCTCACATTCGCCCAACGCACACACACACAAATGTCTGACACGGTCAGTGCCCACCCCGGAGTTATAACACAGAACGACACCATTAATTAAATGTGGAGGAGTTCTCACCCTGCTATTCAGAAGGCCTCAATGGGATCTCGTGAACACACCACGTGAGTGATGGCTGATCGCAATGAGCCTGGGTGGGTGCAGTGACCTTCCCAGCCATGACACAGCCTCCCCTCACTCAGTCGTGTCCTAATCCACACACAGGATTCCAGCATCTGCTGGTTGCTCAGCCGCCCCTTTCGTACTCTAGTGTACTACTCTAATGTAGCTGGTCTGTCAGGCCCAATTCTTACTAACTGAAACTTAATCGGTGGGTTTAAAAGTAGATGAATGGGTGAAAACCAACTTTATGGGCTGGTTCTCCATGTAGAGACGGACGCGTTTCAAAGTCGGCGGACAGCTGAGCTTCTACCCACTCAAAATTGCTACGTATAGAAATAATATACAGTAAAAGGTTACCCTGCATTTACTACGATCTAATAAAAAGCCCTGGCTTGCTTTCACTTGCTCGCAGGCTTTGATTTACATGTCTGGGTTTGTGGTGGTGTATTTTTATAACCACCACAGGAAACGTGTTGGCTTTTCAGTTTAATCATCAGCTGGAAAAGAGCAGGCCAACATGAAGAGCGCGTATCTGTGTAAACACGGCCATCAGTCACAGAGCGCTGCCGCAAGAGTGCCCCCTGCTGGCTCGTTTGTGGTATTAATGTGATATTCCTCTTTGTTTGAAATGTTCAGTGGGGTCCTTTATGATGTCACTTGTAACACATGCAGCAGGTCAGGGGTCCCCAACTCCAATTCCTGGAGGGCCGCAGTGGCTGCAGGTTTTCATTCTGACCCTTTTCTTAATTGGTGACCTGTTTCTGCTGCAAATCAACTTATTTTGAATTAATTTTAATTGACTTGCTCTTGATGGACTCAGACCCCATAATTGTTTCTTTTTTTTTTTTAAATTACCACCCAAACAATAATCCATCCATCCATTATCCAACCTGCTGAATCCAAACACAGGGTCACAGGGGTCTGCTGGAGCCAATCCCAGCCATCACAGGGCACAAGGCAGGAACTAATCCCGGGCAGGGTGCCAGCCCACCACAGGGCGTACACACACACACACCCACACACCAGGGACAATTTAGAATCGCCAAGCCACCTAACCTGCATGTCTTTGGACTGTGGGAGGAAACCCACGCAGACACGGGGAGAGAACATGCAAACTCCACGCAGGGAGGACCCGGGAAACGAACCCAGATGGGTCTCCTAACTGCGTGGCAGCAGCGCTACCCACTGCGCTGAGATACAAAATGAACCAAAACATGACCAGCAAACTGTGTTGATCATAGGATATCTGAAAATAAAGAGAGATGAAGGTCACAGGAATGTCGATCTGCTCTTAGAAAGGAGAAAATCAACAATGTTAGAAATGTTTGCTATTGCACAATGAGAGCAGCAACAAGCCATGGTTGGTTAAAGAAGGGGTTTAATGAACAACAAGAATTAGAGCCTAATTAAGCAGTTGATTGGAGTTTGAGGCCCTGACGTAGCTGGTCTTCTGTTGACTCACTCACTTCACATTTCATTTCTGTTTGGGTGCCACTTAAGGAAAGAAATGAAGAAATTCAGGGGAACAAATCTTAAAAAACATGTCCATTAAAATGAATTCAAAACAAGTTCATTAGCCGCAAAAAGAAAACCTGCAGCCACTGGGGCCTTCCAGGACCGGAGTTGGGGACCCCTGCAGTAGATGATCAATGGGTGTGAAGAAATTAAACATATTCAGTGTGCAAAAGCACATCCCATTCAAAAGCTTCATTTTATTCAAATATAAACCTGCTGAAATCTAAACTTTATAGCAGTCGTGAGGATGCTAAGATTTTATAGCGGGGAACACACCCAGCCTTGAGCTGGCATGCACTCGCCCACCCATAGAGACACTGATAAGCAATTGAATTACGAGATGTACGTATGCCTTCATTGCACTTCAATTCCTTACTATACTAGCATTCAAACGTTTTTCATTCATATATATACTGTATATATATTTTGTGGAATATATTTTTCTTCTGGCGGCACGGTGGCGCAGTGGGTAGTGCCCTGCGTGGAGTTTGCATGTTCTCCCCGTGTCTACTCCGCTTTCCTCCCACAGTCCAAAGACATGCAGGTTAGGTGAATTGTCCCTCGTGTACGCTTGGTGTGTAGGTGTGTTTGTGTGTGTGTGTGCGTGTGTGTGTGTGTGTGCGCCCTGCGGTGGGCTGGCGTCCTGCCCGGGCTTTGTTTCCTGCCTTGCGCCCTGTGTTGGCTGGGATTGGCTCCAGCAGACCCCCATGACCCTGTAGTTTAGATATAGCGGGTTGGAAAATGGATGGATGGATGGATATATATAGGGGACTCCCTAACATCTGACACAAAAATGCTCAGACACAAATCTCAATAATTAAGAGGACTTTGTATGAAATGCTTCCCGTAAGTGTTTCCCACAGCACCAATGTGCAGTTACAAAGCAGTAGGCGCACAGCATCTCTCTAACTTCTTCTCTCTCTTTCTGTCCTCTTCCTCCTGACTTTGGAGCTCCTCTTCTTACATAAAACCCGGGAGTGCTTCTGGTGTCCCGTAGGTTTGGCCCGGGATCACTTCCTAATATGACTGAAGCCCAACAAAGTAGGGCTCCCCAGTCCCCTCAGCATACCCCAGTGGCACCCACAGAACCCAACAGGACTGAACCAAAGAACTCAAATTCCCATGATGCTCCGTGGGAATCTGAGGTGCTCCTCCAACTCAGGGAGGGGTGGCTGCCATCTAGTGATCTGAGGGAGATGTTGCCCTATGCAGGTTGTCTACTCGGAGGGTATCCGTGCCGGGTAAAGCTCCCAGCCACCCCTCACAAAATATATATAAATTGTTTTTCCAGCACATCCCACAGACGCTTGATTGGATTGAGATCTGTGGATTTGGAGGCCAAGTCGACACCCTGAACTCTTAGTCATGCTCCCCAAGTAATTCCTGAACAAGTTTTGCAGTGTGGATTATCCTGTTGAAAGAGGCCACTGCCATGAAGAGGTGGGGCGCACGTGGCCTGCAATAATCTGCAGGTCGGTGGTACGTGTCAAAGTAACATCCACATGAATGTGAGGACCCCCAGGTTTCCCAGCAGAACATTTCATGGGCCTTTTGGCCTGTCAAGTGTCCATCCATCCCATGCAGGGAGCCCGTCTAGTCCATTTCTGCTTTCTATTACAATCCATAAGGTACATGAATGAAAATTTCTGGTTATTCCGAATGCTAGTGTGTGTGGGAACTGAACTGTAATGAAGGCAAACGTACAAATCTCGCAATTGAGGAGCAGGCACACTTGCAGTTCTCTTCCTCCCAGCTTCAGTCCAGATGCAACCCTCAGAATACCGTGCATGTCTTTAGTTTTTTTATTAGACGCCTAATGATGCCTTTGCTTCGGGATCTGCTCCATTTAACAAACATGACCTGGCAATATCACCCCTAATGAGCGTCTCTGCCAGAAACACACAGCACAGCAAAAACTGGAAGTGCCGAATACACGGCCTGCTGTGTGATTCTCTCAACCTCCGCTACAAAGCCCACGGGCTTCTGAGTAGAGAGCAGGGCCACAAGTCGGGCCAAGGGGGGCACTTACAGTAGTCATCTGAAACACTGGAATGACCACTCAAGGAGGCTGACCCTTACCAGTCATCTTCCACGTCTTTATTTGCTATTTCATATGTGGCTTTGTCTTTTATCATTTGCTACTAAAGCCAGCAGAGTCTCTTATCTCCATTGCAGAGGACACTGGGATTTGGCACATATTTAAAGAAGAAGCCAAGTGAGGACCTGTACGGCATTTGTTTCTCACACTACACACTCTGATGTCTTTCTTCTCTCATGCAGTTGTTCTTCTTTTTCTCTCCTGGTCAGATTCACTTTCTGCTCTTCTCTCAAAACAGTAACAGACACCTTTGTATACAGTTAAGTGTTCAGTTTGTTGGCCGTCCGTCGCACAGAAAAGTCGGCATTCTGCAAAAACAAACACAGACTGGCGTCTTGCTTGAGGCGGCCATTTCACTTTAGCCGTTTTAGAACCCAGAACTGAATGTTAGGAAACACCGGTACCTTATAACACAAGTGAAGAGAATAACAAGTGACTGCACTGCTAATGCAATGAAAATAAAAAAGGTTTCTCTAATAACCGACTAGTATTCACTCAGGACTAATTAAGGACAAGCTGAGGGTGCCACCATTAGGACAGTGGAGGAATGACTGCTGAAAATGGGGCTTTCCAGCCAAATGCCAATAATAAACTTCAAGCAGTAATGGCTGTTAGAAACATCGGGGATGTCCTGGGTGTATTGGCTGTATCTTTAAATTAATTCAATGAAACAAATAAAGGGAACAAATAAAGTTATATCTATCTGTGATATAGTGCCTTTCATATCTATCTATTTATAATATCATGCCTTCATGTCTGTCTGTCTATTGTGTAGTGCATTTCATATCTATCTGTCTGTCTGTCTGTCTGTCTATCATATAGTGCATTCCATATCTGTCTATCATATAGTGCCTTTCATTTGTTATCTATCTATCTATGCATTATACAGTGCCTTTCATATCTATATAATATATCTTTATAATTAATATATATCTATATAATATATCTTTATAATATCATGCCTTCATGTATGTCTGTCTGTCTATTGTGTAGTGCATTTCAAACCTGTCTGCCTATCTATGCATTATATAGTGCCTTTCACTATCCCTCTGTCTGTCTATCTGTTAGATAGATGTGAAAGGCACTATATAGGCATCATGGTCAGTGTGCCGGTGTTGCTGAGTGCGTCTTGTGATTACTGTGCTTATTATGATTTATGGGATTTTGGACCTTTGTGATCTATTCTTTTATTACTCTTTGGATTTTGTATTAGGTCTGCGTTTGCTATTGAAGTTGCCTATTTTGAACTACTGCCTTTTGTCATGTGCTCCTTGGAGTTAATTTTGTGCCTCAGAGTACTTTTGTAAAAATACATCTTTTTAATTTGTAAAGATTCTACGTTTGCTGTTTGTACGAGTAGGTGACTTTTGATAGTTTTACTCCCTCTAGTGGGCATTTTGAGTATTTTTCCTGACTTTGTGTGCTTGGGATCTCTTTAGTTCATAACTACAGTACATATATATATATATATATATATATATATATATATATATATATATATATATATATATATATATATATATATATATACATACAGTATATATATATGTATATGTGTGTATATAAATATATAAATATATATATATATATATATATATACACACATATACAATATCTCACATTTTTCACTTAGGGGTGTACTCACTTTTGTTGCCACCAGTTTAGACATTAATGGCTGTGTGTTGAGTTATTTTGAGGTGATACAAGCTGTACACGGACTACTTTACATTGTGTCAAAGTGTCATATCATCAGTGTTGTCCCATGAAAAGATTTTTATAAAAATTTATATTTATAAAAATGTGAGGTGTGTACTCACTTTTGTGAGATAATGTATATGCGTATATATGTATATAACTGGATGCAGTGCACTACAGTCATGTTTATGAATGATGATATTCATGTGAAATTATGAATTAAATAAAAAAATAAATAAATTATAAATTAAACCAGTCTCCATTTTTGGCGAGGCACAGGATGAAATATTCCTCCAGATGGGCCGCATGTCTGTTTTAGTTGGGATTCAGGTTTGGGCTTCTTTTATTTGTTTGGCAGACACTGAACGCAGGGTGGTCTTTCCCTTCATTTGTCCCCTTGGTTAAAGAAATGGCCTGTATTTGATATAGCGCCTAACTAGAGTTCAAGAACCCCCCTAGGCGCTTTACAACACAACAGTCATTCACCAATTCACACACACATTCATACGCTGGTGATGATAAGCTACTATGTAGCCACAGCTGCCCTGGGGCACACTGACAGAAGTGAGGCTGCCGAACACTGGCGCCACCAATCCTTCCGACCACCACCAGCAGGCAAGGTAGGTTAAGTGTCTTGCCCAAGGACACAACAGCTGCATTCTCATGCCGGGAGCCAGGATCAAACCTGCGACCCTCCGATTGCTGGACCACCCGCTCTACCGACTGAGCTACTGCTGCCCTAAAGTCGAGGCTCAGGTCATTTTTTTTTCTTCTTCTCATCTTCACAGGCTGAACGAGGGTTCAAAGCGGTCCACATAGAAGGCGTGGAGATGATGCACATGGGTCAGCAGTCTATGGGCCATTACCCAGTTCACTTCCACATGAATGGAGATGTTGATGAGAAGGGGGGCTACAACCCCCCAACCTACGCCAAGGACTTGTCAATCCACCACTGCTTCTCTCGCTGCGTCACTGTGCACGGCTCTAATGGCCTACTGGTAAGTGAAGGCATTGATCGCTGACAAGCTGCTGCCGTCTCCAGCCCACCTCACTTCACTTCATTCTTGTTCAGCGCCCTTCTCTGAATTTACACTCTGATTGCTTACACTGATTTACAAGTCTGAGTCAAGGTAAAGAAACAGGAAAACCAAAAACAGGCCTGTGTAATGCCATTGGTGTGTTAGGACTTTGCTATTATTCTTTAATGACCCAGATACAGTTTTGCACATTTTCTACTTTTGTTAAATTTTTTGAGATATTAATATTATCTGTTTTTATTACTAGTCAGTTTATAAGCCCAATTGCAAAAAGAGACACTATGGAAAATGCTAATAAAAACAAAAGGAGTGATTTGAAAATGTATTTTGACTTTACATTGACTTGTATTACATTTGTCATTCCAACAGATGGTGCATCAACCATTTGTAGTAAAAGAAATGCATTGCATATGTCATTATAACAGGCATTTGTAATAATACAATGAATTACATTTGTCATTCCAACAGATGGTGCATCAGAAACAATAGCACTGCTTTTGCAAATCCCATACCAAATGGCATATAACAGACACATAGCAATCAAACTGAAAACATTAACGCAGAATACACACAAAAGTGAGACAGATGGCAGAAATCGGCTTATCCACATATCACTTGTGTGCCAGTGTGTCTGCATGTCCACCTGGTTGCTATGTCTCTGTTATATGCAATTTGGTATGGGATTAGTAAAAGTAGTGGTAATGTTTCCCATGCACCATATGTTGGAATGACTAATACAATGCTTTTTGGTCCTACCATTTTTGGAATGTGCCGTCTGTTAGAATAAAAAATGCAGTGCTGTTGATTGTTACAAATGTTTGTGATGAGCTACATATTGGCATAAAAATGCAGTGCATTTTATTTCTGCAAATGTTTGTGATGCACCATCTGTTGGAATGAAAATGTACTGCACTTTATTACTACAAATGTTTGTGATGCGCCATCTGTTGGAATTGTATTACTATACGTATTACAAAATACATTCCTACAGATGGTGCACTTCAAACATTAACGCGGAGGTCTAATGTTGATTACTTAGATATCAACCCATCAATCCATTTTTTCAGTCCAGTGCTGTTGGCGATAAACCAAAGTTTTATTCTACTGTCATCACAAACAGAAAAAATTATTTATCTGTTTATGTTTTAAATCTGAGTGACTTCAAAGTCTTCTGATGCAGTTCTGTTTATTGGAGCTCCATCCAAATCCCACTGTTGCCCAAAGTTCTAAAAAGAACAGAAAGATGGCTGTTGCCATGGAGATGGACTGACTCATTTTTGGACGCGCGCTCGTATTGTTAATTGAGATGGTCCTTTCTCTAAATATGATTTAAACAGATGTTTTATGAGTTAGGGTTGCCAGTTAAGTTGCTTGATGAATTGACTTTTAATCCTCAATTGGCGAATCAGCCTGAGTCCTCCTTCTGTAAGTGGGTGTGTAGCTTTTCGCTACAGGAAAAATGGAGCTGGGCCACGGGCTGAGAGTGCTGCCCACGTCAACCCTGCTGGGAGTTTTGACAATACAGGGGGAGAACAAGGGGGAAACAAACCTGTGAGCCCCAAACTGGCTCACTTTAAAGTTGATTGGTTTGTTTCAGTCCTATTCAGTTGGCACAGGTGACAAGCAGTTTAAAGGGTCTTTAGAAAAGTAGGAAGACCTTTTACTCGGTACTTCATTGAAGCCCCTTTTTGGCAGCGATTCCAGCCTGGAGTCTTCTTGGGTTTTACCCAACAAGCTTTGCACACCTGGATTCTGGGGATTTTCCTGTCCATCTCTCTGTCATGCTGGATGGACACTGTCATTGGAGAGCAATTTTCAGGTCTCACCAGAGATGTTCATTTGGGTTCACGTCCGGGCTCTGAATTGACTGGGACGCCTGCCATTTGGTATGGGTGCATCCCATTCCGTGGATTATCGTTGAAACGTCTTCTTTATAGTCCACTTGTGGTTTATTCAGCTGCCTGGACCTGCTGAGGAAAGCCAGATACCTGTCTACGAAACGTTCCACAGTTGCCCATAAAACCAAGCCATGAGGTCTGAGGGACTGGTTACAGAGATCAGAGACAGGACTGGGTCAAGGCACAAATCTGTCTGCAGCATTGAAGGTTCCCAAGAGCAAAGTGGCCTCCATAATTCTTAAATAGTGGAAATCTGGAAGAATCACAGCTCTTTCTAGAGGTGGCCACTTGGCCAAGCTTAGATACCTTGGGAGAAGGTAAGAGAGGTGACCAAGAGCACAGAGAAACTGACTGGATGATGAGAGAAACTTCCAGAAGTGAACCCTAAAAAGCAACACTCCACCAATCTGGGGTAGGGGGACATCTGAGCCAAGTACAGAGACATCCTTAATGGAAATCTGCAGTAGAGCACTGTGGACCTCAGACCGGGCCAAACGTTCACCTTCCAAAAGGACAAAGCAAAGACAACAAGAGGAGCGGCTCTTAGGGGTCAGTTCTGCGAGTATCCATGAGTGGCTCAGCCAGACCCCAGACTCAAATCCAATTAAACATCTCTAGACAGACCTGAAAATTGCTGTCCACCAATGTTCTCCATCCAGTCCTACAGAGAAGAATGGCAGAAAATCTCAAGTGGGTGAAGCTTGCCATGAGAGCCTCCCAGCTGGAAGGGGTCTCAAGTATACTAATGAGGGAGAGGGTCTGAATCACTTGTGTCAGCTGAGCGCCACCTGTCTGAAATGCTGTAGGTGTACAAAGGCCTTGGAGCAGCAGGCTTAAGTCGTGCGTTTGAGGCGATACCTGCCAAGGAGTCCTGCCATTTTAGTCTTGCAGAATTAGCTGTCAGTGATAAAGAATCGGCCACCAGCTGGTGGTGCTAAATGAACAGGCTGGTGGGCGTCACTGTTCATTTTTTATTGCAGTTTATGTTTATAATAAAATTCTATTTAAACTAAAAAGACTTTATAACATTGCAGGTCAAGGATGTGGTAGGGTATGACACCCTGGGGCACTGCTTCTTCACAGAAGATGGAGCTGAGGAGCGGAACACCTTTGACCATTGTCTTGGTCTGCTCGTGAAGGCGGGGACCCTCCTGCCATCTGACAGGGACAGCAAAATGTGCCGCGGGATCACGGATGGTGCCTACCCGGGCTACGTCGCCAAACCTCGCCAAGACTGCAGGTGAGAACACAAACTCCTGGACAGCTATTCTGTCATCTTTACCAGGCAGTAAGGGAAAATAAAAACTCATAAAGAAAGGGCTGTCATAACCAAAAGAGTGAGAGTGGGGGGCAATGAGTGCCCACTTACAGTTCTGCAGGCTTTGTTGGACTATTCAATTAATTTATGACATAACTGAATAATTGATGTGGGAGTTGAGTTTGTGGGATTTCACTGTTGAGGCTCAAATGTTTCAATGCTCAGTTGTGTGAGTTAACGTAGCTGGGTGAGTGTGCTAGAAAATGTACCTTACGGGCATCAAAGGGTTACAAACATCATCATAGGCGGGGTGACAACCTGAGTGTCATTCGAGTGGCGTCCATCATGTCATTAGCCATAAATGATGATGTCTGTCTATCTATCAATCATATAGTGCCTATTGTATCTCTCTATTATATTGCGTCTATCGAGCTAACAAAATGTCTGTCTGTCTATCTATCTATCTATCCTATGTAATGCTTTTCTTGTTAATCTATCTAAATTTTTAAACTTGCCTACTGCATTATCTATCTATCATAAAGCGCCTTTCATTATCTATCTATCTATCTATTATATACCTGTAGTGCCTTTCATTATCTATCTATCTATCTATTATAAAGTGCCTTTCATTATCTATCTATCTATCTATTATATACCTGTAGTGCCTTTCATTATCTGTCTGTCTATCTGTCTGTCTATCATACAGTACCTTACACATCTATCTGTCTATCTATCTAGCTTATCCTGCCTACTATACTAAAATGAATATCTATCTGTCTATCAATAGCGCCTTTCATTATCTATCTATCTATCTATCTACAAAACTTCACATCACAGTACCCTTACAGGCCCTTCTGGAATCCTCTGTAAAACACAAAGCACCACACAAAGATTTTTCCTCCTCCTCCTTCCTACTCATCTTCTTTCTTCAAAGAAGTATTGTCATCTGCCTCCTGACTCTGGCTCTTCCAGGTCAAACCAAAGTCCCTGAAAGCAGAGATGACTAATCTAGGAAGCAACCCTGTGAATACCCCCAATGGGACTACAGGTCCCAGCATACCCTGTGGGTGAAGGAATCCTAACACAGGGATGCTGCCATCTAGCATACTGGATTGATAAAGGATCCAAACCTTGTTATCTGCTCCAGTCCTTTCATTATATTGGCCTAAAAGCTGGGTAAACGTTTCTTTTTCCTCCTGGCTGGTAAGCCTGTCTGTCTGTTTTCCTTTGTTATGATGTCTCAGACATGTAAGGAATCATCCGCCATCCACTATAGTACTCACACTATCTATCTATCATATCATATACATATATGTATATACATATTCATTGCATTCGTAGTCTGAATTGTGTAGATGGTTACCTACCAGGTAACGCTTGTGGTTGGTCTGCCATTCGGCAAACATCTGCCATGGTGCCCTCTTCAGTTGTGAGAAGCAGATCATGGAATGTTGCATAGTTTACTGTCAAATAATGCAAAGAGTATGCGACACGTGTTTCGCCCTTATTTGGGCTAATCGGGCATACACACTCCACTGCTCCCCTCTCTGGGATCGAACCTCGGACGTCAGTGTCAGAGACGAAGCCCCTTTACGCTGTGCCACGGCATGTGGTTCATTTATATGACAGCCTGTAGTTCCGGAATAATTATATTCATTGCATTCATAGTCTGAGTCCCGACCTGAATTGTGTGGGTGGTCACCTACCAGGTAACGCTTGTGGTTGGTATGCCATTCGGCAAACATCCGCCATAGTGCCCAGTGTTTATTCTATCTAGCTCAGTGGTTCTCAACCTGTGGGGCGGGCCCCCCTAGGGGGGCGCAAAGTAACAAAAAGGGGGGGTGTGAAGATGTGCAAAAAAGAAAACAAGAATCAAAAATATGAAAAAAACATCTGTCGAAACCAAAACAAATTAACTTAAACTACATTCTGATACTAGAACAATAAACATAGAGTTAGGTAAATGTCGATAAATGTTAAGTAGGTGTAATAAAATATGCAACTACGTTTCAAAAAAATGTTAGGGGCGGTGCGATTAAAACTGTTATGAAAACTCGGGTTGCTAATACTTAAAGGTTGAGAAACGCTGATCTAGCTAATATAGTGCCCTTTTCCTGTCTTTCTACCTATTATACACTACAGTGTCTATCTACCTATCGATTATATAGTATCTTTTTTATCTATCATATCTGTTATATAGTGTCTTTTTCTATCATACCAATTGAGAAATAAGAATGAATGAAAAAATTAACAACACAGCCCATATCATAGCACTCTCTTTCACACTGCTTTTGTGCACAACACTTCACCCATCGACAGTGCAAATCCCGCCGACTACACTACAACACTTCACCCATCGACAGTGCAAATCCCGCCGACTACACTACAACACTTCACCCATCGGCAGTGCAAATCCTGCCGACTACACTACAACACTTCACCCATCGACAGTGCAAATCCTGCCGACTACACTACAACACTTCTCCCATCGACAGTGCAAATCCTGCCGACTACACTACAACACTTCACCCATCGACAGTGCAAATCCTGCCGACTACACTAAGTGTTTTGTCATGGAATCACAAAAGCCACAGTGCCAGGGCTATAAACTAAACTAAGGCCATTCATCTTTTGAGAGTTCATGCAGTCCTGTCACAAACCTCTCAACCTCCGGTATAAATGGAGTTTCTGTTTCCATCAGTTTCAAGGGGCACAATGGGAAGACACAAGTCTGACGTCGCCCTCAGGTGCTGACCCGGACCTCACAGCTCTGCCTCTGCCTTCTCCAAATATTAATGGACCCCAAATGAGTTTGACTCCACTTATGCACTCGTAAAAATGATGAAGCTCTGCAAACTGATTGCTTCTCATCTCTTGTGGTTTCCTCCTTAGTGTGTGTGTGCCAGTCAGTAACGTGTAACAGCCTTTGAGCAGAGGATAAAACCCGATAAAGATGTGCTTTTTGAACACAGCCTTGCTGTAAATATTTTATAATTTAAAATGAAAAAATATAAAGTATTTTATTTTTGCTCTTGTTGTAGCTGACAACCAGCCTAAAGTATGAGAGAGTAGATTTGTGTCCTCCATTAAACTTTTTTAAATAAAAATAAAATAAAATGACAAACTAACCCTCTTGAGGATATTAAAACCAAATGTGAAAAGCTGAAAGAAGTCAAAAAAGAAAATAATAAGATACATAAAAGATGAAAGGAAACCTTGTAATCATTTCCACTTGATGAAAATCTCAGCCATCTGCTCCTGTATGGCCTTAGATAAATAAACCCTAAAATGGACGAGACCTGGCAGGGCCCTCCACTCCACTCCGCACATCTCTTGACAGTGACTGGCTCGTCACGTTCAGTTGCTTAATGGATAGCAGGTAGGAATTTTCATCTAAATATCCAAGGAAGCACTTTGTCATCCACAATGACGTGGCTATGTCACCATGAAGCCAAGACAACTCTTCTCTGCTGCCAAGTTCCAGGTTTTTATGGAGCACTGCATAAAGAAGCCATTTTAGAACTGACTTCTAAATCACAGAGCACTTAGAACGAGAAGAAAGGAACTCAAATGATTGAGAAGACGGCCCGACTGACCTGATGGGGACGTGTGCTGGAGCTCAGGGAAAGCCCCTTAAGGGGATCGGTTTTAACCCATTGTAAAATTGAGATTTCTTCCTTTTTTAATCACATGCATGTATGTTGAACCTGGAAAATTTTGAATTCTTAATTCAGGTAAAGCATAATTTTTCACCAATTAAAGTAAATATCCATACAAGAAAATTATACACACAGTGTACAGAAATTGTACAGGCACAAAAATAAGCAAGCCCTTAACTCTGTGACTATGTGACGTAGGAACAGGAGGGTCACTGACAAGGTGATCACCAATTAACCAATGACACTGAAGAACCTAAACAATGTGTTAGGGAGAAGCAAAGAGAAAAAAATAAAAAGTGGGAATCTAGCATAATGTCCTGAGATAAGGAAACATCTGGAAAAGGGAGGAAACAACGGGTAGTGTGTGCTCGTTGGTCTGGATGACATTATAAAGCCATTTCAATAATCCATAAACCCACTGTTAGTATAGGGTGGTCCAGATCTAATTATGCAATTTTCATTACGCTATAACTTATTAAGTTTATTACATGGAAAATCACCCCGAAAAATCCCGGACCATCGAGAAGTGTGCAAACTGACGACATGAAGAATCGTCTTTGCACCAAACTGGAATTGTCCCTGCATAAATCAAAGTCATCCAGATGATCTGGATCTGCATAATTAGATCTGGACCACCCTGTATACAAGCAAGCAGACAGACAGACAGATAGATGGTGTAGTAGGCAAGATTAACAAGAAGGCATTATATAATACAGAGAGGTAGATATCTATCTGTCCACAAATGAGTCTAGTGTGGACCTCTAACTTGTCATTTTCTTCACCGTAACTCATACGTAGATAACGAAAGCAGTGCAGAATAATCCCAGACTTCTTTCCACCAGCTCTCCTCTCTGTCTTGTGTTTGGCCCAAATGAAGGCCCCCCTACTCTACTCCTGTATTTTTATTTTCTTTGTGATGTGACAAACGGTCTTGAATTCTACCAAAGGTCCGCTTTTTGCTACTCCAGCTTACTGGCCTGCCACACGCACGCACATACTGTACACCCAATACTACGACTGACGCCATCTGCCAAAGATGATCAGGGTTGGCCACTGAAATCTTTGGGCGTCCCATTAAAATGTCAGAAGCTGGCAGATCGTAGCTCTTACTCACGCCAGTGGTACATTTTCACAGAGAGGGGATTATAAGAATGTAGTGACAAGAGCGTGAGGTGCAGCTCACCCGCTGAGGTCATGGGAACATGTCTTGGACGTCCAGTTCGAGTTTATTTTGTTTTAGCTAAATTTCCTAAATTTGTTTCTGTCTTGGCTAGAGGACTCCACGTCTCAATGTATTATCATAAGCTACAACTACTGGAAATAAAATGATATACTGTAAAATGAAGAAACCTTAAAAGTAATAAGCACAGAGACAGCAAACAAATGTTTTTCACTAATTGCTACCCATTGTTGCTGAATCCTGTGAGACTTCATAATCTGGGAAGACCACTGCGGTTACGTTTATACATACAGTTGATTAAGTGCGTATTCAGACCCCTTTACTTTCTGCACACTCCATGGTGTTGTAGATTTACTTTTGATTACATACATTTGTCAATTTGGCCCATCAATGCACACTCAATAACCCATAATGACAAAGTGCAAACCTTTTTTCAGAAAGCTTCAAACATTTAATTAAAAATCAAAAGCTGAACCCTTTCATTCATAGAAGCATAGACAACCTTAATTCAGTACTTTTTACAAAGCCCCTCAGTTTCATCTTTGAGTCTTCTTGGGTAATTATCTACAAGTTTTGCATAGCTGGATTTGGGCAGCCGACCTTCTCCTTTCTGACAGATCATCTCAAGCTCCATTAGATTGGATGATAAGCCTCTACGAACTTCCCTCTTCAGGTTTTTCCACACATATTCTATGGGATTTAAGCTGGGACTTTGGCCTGACCCCTCAAAGTCTATCACAGTCTTGTCCCTAAGCCACTCCAGTCTTGTCTTGGCTCTCTGCTTCAAGTCATTGTGCTGAGAGGTGAAATGTCACCCCAGTCTGAAGTCGCACACACTTTGGAGCAGGTGTTCTTCGAGGACCTGGATTTAGCTTCATTCAACCTTCCCTCAATTCTGAGCAGTATCCCTACTACTGAGAAGCTTCTTCATCGCATGATGCTACCACCATCATGCTTCACCATAGAGATAGTATCAGGCAGGTGCCTGGTCTTTCCCAGACATAATGATTGGAGTTCTGCTCAAAGGTTTCCATTTTTATCACATCAGACCAGAGAATCTTTTTCTTATGCCCAGAGAGTCCTTGGAATGGCTTTTACGCAGGAGCAGATGATTAATGGAATCCTGCTAAGATGGTTGTCCTTTTGACAGGTTCTCCAACCTCAGTAGAGGACTTCTAATGCTCTTTTAGAGTGACCATTGGGTTCTCGATCATCTCCCTGGTAACTCAACTCTAGTAAGAGTCCTGGTGGTTCCAACCTTCTTCCATTTCACAATTTCTGAGGCCACTGTGCTTCAGAAATGGCTTGAATACCTTGCGCTCATCTCTGCCTTACCAAAATTTGATCACGGAGGTCTACAGAGAGTTCCTTGGACCAAATGTTTTGGTGTTTGTCCTGACCTGCAGTGTGTATTGTGAGACCATCAATACCCAGGTACACATGTGGGCCTACCTAAGTGATGTTCAGTTGGCCACAGGTGGACTCCAGTCGAGTTCTAGAAACATCTCAAGGAGGATTCAAGCAAACCGGTGGCACCTGAGCACAAACTGGAGTGCCACAGCAAAGGCTCTGAAGACTTAGGTGAATGCGGGGGTTTCGGTTTTTGATTTTTAATTAGTTTGCAAACTTTTTCTGAAAACATGTTTTCACTTTGTCATTATGGGCTGTTGACTGAAGGTTGATGGGTAACAACAGCTCACTATTCATTTACATCTACAACACAATAAAGTGTGGGGAAAGTGAATGGGTCTGAATACACTAATATATACCACCTTTCATATTTACCAGATGATCTGGATCTGCATAATTAGATCTGGACCACCCTGTATACAGATAGATAGATAGATAGATAGATAGATAGATAGATAGATAGATAGATGGTGTAGTAGGCAAGATTAACAAGAAGGTATTATATAACACAGAGAGGTAGATATCTATCTGTCCACTAATGAGTGTAGTGTGGACCTCTAACTTGTCACTTTCTTCACCGTAACTCATACGTAGATAACGAAAGCAGTGCAGAATAACCCCAGACTTCTTTCCACCAGCTCTCCTCTCTGTCTTGTGTTTGGCCCAAATGAAGGCCCCCCTACTCTACTCCTGTATTTTTATTTTCTTTGTGATGTGACAAACGGTCTTGAATTCTACCAAAGGTCCGCTTTTTGCTACTCCAGCTTACTGGCCTGCCACACGCACACACATACTGTACACCCAACAAAGGAACATTATTCATTTACATCTACAATACAATAAAGTGTGGGGAAAGTGAATGGGTCTGAATACACTAATATATACCACCTTTCATATTTACCTATCTATCCGTCTGTATAGTGCCTTTCACTATCTATCTATCGAATGCACTGTTTGTTAAATTGTTAATCTTGCCTACTATACCATCTATCAAATGTAATGTCTTTTTTGTTAAGTTGGTAATCTTGCCTACTATATCTATCTATCTATAGGGTGGTCCAGATCTAATTATGCAATTTTCATTACACTATAACTTGTAAGTTTATTACATAGAAAATCACCCGAAAAATCCCGGACCATCGAGAAGAATCATCTTCGGACCGAACTGGAATTGTCCCCGCATAAATCAAAGTCATCCAGATGATCTGGATCTGCATAATTAGATCTGGACCACCCTGTATCTATCTATCTATCTATCTATCTATCTATCTATCTATCTATCATCTTTCCTGTCCATCTATCTACTCATACACACGTGTTTATGTATTCATGCGTTATGTGAACGTGTGTTTACCTGATTATGTAGAAGAAAGAATGTAGTTTGCAATGTGTGCCTGGATATATCTAATTTATTAAAAAGACAACTGTGGTTTCTGTAAAAGTACAGTGTGTTATCTTTAAAAAAAAATGAAGAAGTCTATCAGCTAACTCACAGATTCACCCTCTTACTAATGCCAGGCTTCTTTCCTTTACTTTATTGCACTTCGTTTCATTTATGTCCCTAAGGATGCCAGAATATTGTGATAGGATATGAATTAATGAGCAAAATAGAAATAAAATAAACGCTTTTATTTATCTCCGCAGTGCCACCTCCACTTTCTGGATGGCTAACCCCAATAACAATGTCATCAACTGTGCAGCTGCTGGATCTGCAGTGAGTAAGACCGCTCGCTCTCCGTCTGTTTACATTCATGGCGTAGTCGGAGTCTTTGGGGGCTCATTAACACAAATGGGTAGCACTGAATGATGTGTTTCAGGCGGAGGGTTATAATGGCAGCCGGCATGGTGGGAGCTTTTCAGAGGATTATAAATCTGAGCAAGCTTCTGCACTTCTTGGCCCCTTTAGCCTTTACCGTCTTACCAAAGTGAGGCAGTTTCCACTTGGCTCAGTTCTTATCTGGCACAGCTTTCTATTTTTTTTTTCCAGAGATGTTATGTAAACTATGAAAATATAAGGACATTATTGAATTTCTTGAATTCTCAGAAAACCATTTGCTAGCATCTGTTGTGTTCAGTCACCATCAGAGTTGATCTTTTCACAACAGACGGTTAAGATGATTGCCCATGAAATGTTTATGGATGCATTCATCTGACAGGTGGAATTCATCTCAACCTGGAGCAGGTAACCCTCACCCTGGCAGGCCACAAAGATTATAGGCTTTTATTAGAAGCCCACATTTAACTTTTATTGAGGGTCTTGTCTCATAAGCTGAATATATGAACCTTTATTGACTATCTGCGTATGCATTTAAGAACACCATGTGACATCTAGTTATTATATAGTGCCTTTCACTATCTATCATGAGAGATTTCTAGAAATTATATTTGTGTTATGAATAGGAAAGGCACTATACACAGATAGATAGATAGATAGATAGCGTAGTTGGCAGGATTAGATAGATAGATAGATAGATAGATAGATAGGACACTATATTACATTATAGATGGATGGTGTGGTAGGTAAGATGGCAAATTTACATACATTAACATGAAAGGCATTATGATAGATAGATAGATAGATAGCGTAGTTGGCAGGATTAGATAGATAGATAGATAGATAGATAGATAGATAGATAGATAGATAGATAGATAGATAGATAGATAGGACACTATATTACATTATAGATGGATGGTGCAGTAGGTAAGATGGCAAATTTACATACATTAACATGAAAGGCATTATAATAGATAGATAGATAGATACAGCACTATATTTTATTATATTATATTATAGATAGATGGATGGTTTAGTGGGCAAGATTACAAATTTAAATACATTAGCAAGTAAGACATTATAATAGATAGATAGATAGATAGATAGAAAAAAGTCATTATGTTATCTAGATAGAGCAGACACTATATAATAGATAGACATGTTAGGCACTAAATGATTGATAGATAGACAGACATCATCATTTATGGCTAATGACCTGATGGACACGACTCAAATGACAAGCAGGTTGTCTCCCCATCTATGAGTGATGTTTGTAACCCTTTAATGCCCGTAAGGTTCATTTTCTAGCACACTCACCCTGGCACTTTAACTTGCACACATGAGCATTCAAACACTTGGGCCTCAACAGTGGAATCCCCCAAACTCAGTTCCCACCTGAATTCATTAATGAATTAGTTTAGTTGATCAGTTAAGTCATTAATGAATAGCACAGTCCAACGAAGCCTGCCTTCTTCTACTCTATCAGTTATGACATTTTTTTCTCCTTTGTCAGAAGGTTCTGATTGTTGAGTAAAAATGGTAGAGTAGCTGGCCAGATGACTGTCCACAAGGGACATGAAAGCTTTATAGAAGCCCAAGAAAAATCTAAACATTATGATAAACCACAACCCCTCAAACACACACAAGAACATCTGTCTTGATAATAAGAGGCCGTTTGCAAGCAATCGTGGCCGGAGGACAGAACTTAGCCTTTACATTTTTCCTCTAACAATTGGAGCAGAGGCAGGTGGACTTGTTGAGGACCTCCCAGCGAGTCAGTGCCGGGGTCCGAGCCTTGTGAGTTTTTTAATTCAGTGCGTAAGCCTTTGCCCTACAGACCACTGTTCCCAGTTTGTTGATGGGTCATATCTAGTAGTTGTTGAAATGCTCGTGTATCTCATATCTGTGACGCGGCTTTGCTTTGTGCTTGGCGTTTGGTACAATCGACTCTGTGTCTCTAGTATGGCTCATTATAAGGAATCTAAAATGGAAGGACTGCTTTGGTTTCTATGGAAGGGAAAATGTCCGTATTGAATATTTCAAGTTTACTTGTGTATAAAATCAGCGGATATTTGAGCAGATGTTTAAACATTTAAGTCTGACTTTCTTCTCATATGTGTTGCTCACCGATCGTCAAGCTGCATTAACCTGAACAGAGAGTTTAGCTGTAAAGGAAATGAAAATGATGGACTTGTATGAACTCCTTTATGAACTTTGGATTGGTTTATCTTTGATTGGTCCATTTTTAACCCCAAAACACTCCCACTTCACCAATTCTATAATGTCCTGACTGTTTTAATTCATTTATACAGTATATATATATATATATATTTTTGTCCCTACAGGAAACAGGATTTTGGTTCATTTTCCACCACATTCCCACTGGACCTTCAGAAGGCTTGTACTCTCCGGGTCACTCCGAGTATATGCCCCTGGGACAGTTCATCAATAACCGGGCACATTCAAACTACCGGGTGAGTTTATTATCGTATTTACAGAGTGCAGTGTGTGTGTTGTGCCAGGGTTGCCCGCAGGTGGCACCCTCAACCTTGAAGTTGGAACATCGATAGTTGAAACTAGAGGATGGACTGGGCAATGAGGACACAAAAGACACCAGGAGTTGGTGTAAAGGTGCAAAGTGCTTCTTGCTTTCCAGCAATTAAACAAACAGGGTGCAAAAGTGCAGTGCAGGTCTTCTTCAATAGACTGCAAGGTTTCTAAACTCTTTGGGGCTCCCCCTCCCCAACGGGACGATACCCTGAAGAGCGTCCCGAAGTGCGATCTCCGCGTCTGGGGGAGACAATTCATCAGTTGCAGGGGCAACCGCTGGCTCCCAACATGGCAGTGGCTCGCAGCTAAAGCAGATTTGAGTCGATCGCGGGCACACTATGGGCACTTGCCATTAATGGATGATGCAAAGAACAGGATTACTTGGCCACGACCCTCCCTGATTGATGTGTCTGTGTATAGGAGAGGTCTGCACCCAAACAAAAACACCACAACAAATGGCGGAAATGTCTTTTTTCTAAACGCAAGGTCAGACAGAAGCTCCACAAAGTAGGGATCACAAATTCCTGCAGCACCCCCTGGTGGAACCCACGAAACGAACACGGCTGCTGCTGCTCTATGGGACTACAACTCCCAGTAAGCCCTGTGGGTATCCATACAGACATTGTAGGCCAAGGATGCTGCCACCTAGTGCATGTTGGAAGGAGCCACTGGTTCCAAATTAGGTCATCTCCCCCCATCGTCCCTCCATTACAATGCCCATCTATGTAAGGATCTTCGGTCCATCCCTGCCAGCATAATTCATTCTGAGAATGAAGGGTCAGCCTGCTTTACTACTCGGCCACACAGTATGCCAGCCCTCCTACCTGATCTTAGGTAAGGAATCGCGTACCATCTCAGTCGGGACGGCAGGCAGCCTACCCTTAAGATTTCATGTCTGTTAATAAATCACGGACATGCGATCTTTGCGCCCATGCAATCGCACCCTCACGTCTCCCACATGCTAACAGTGTTTCAGTACTCCTGCTCTGTGATGTTTTCTTATGAGCCATCACGGTGTAAACCGTTTGCAGAATAACAAGATCCAACCGTCAGTTACCATAAACCTAAAAACATGACAGGTGAACAAAAGAACGCTAACCCAACGGGGATACTGCTATACAATCACCACAGGAGGGATTATGAAATTAGCATTGTAAAAACCAGAAAAAAAAACACTTCCTCTGGTGATTACCCCTTTAAAATCCTAAAGTCGCCTTATGGCTGTCCGAAGTGCGTTATCAAGGCGTTAACAGGGGGTCTTGGACCGGAACTTTCTCAACTACAGCACATCATTTATAGACAATGGTGGATTACCATGTGTGCTGGATGGCTGGAGACCCTGCCCCGCATAAAAGACCAGGAAAGAGACCATACCACCCCCGGGCCATAATAGGGCACCCACCCTCAGTCACCTGGGGGCCACGGGAGCACAGCTTGGAAGCTCAACCCTGTTGGAGCCCATGGCCACCACCAGGGGGCACCCAGAAGATGGATACAGAGCCTTGGATTGCAGCACGTGCGCCACAACAGGAAGTGCTACCAGAACAGGAACTAAGTACGCCCAGAGTGCTTCCGGGTTCAAGGGCAGCACTTCCACCACACCAGGAAGTGCTGCCGGAAGATCGTCATGGAGCACATCCGGGGCACTATGTAAGAGGCCACCTCACTCCATTCCAGGAGTCGGAGTCGGGAGGAAGAAGACGGAGCTTGTGAGGAGAGGAGTGGAGGCGGCAGAAAGAGAAGAAGGGACTGAGAGCAGATTGTTGCCTGTTTCAGTATTGTGTGGTTGTGCAGTAGAAGAAGAGGTTATTAAACGTGTGTGTTTTTGACAATTTGTGTGTCTGTCTATATACGGGGGGTTGAACTTCCACACATGACAGTTAGCATACCTTTCAAATTTTGTCCCTGATGTAATTTTCAGGGCCACTTCTTCTTCACCATGCATCGGGCCACCACATGAGACTTCCACATCTCCAGCAATGGTTGTTAGCTTTACTGTCCACTGGATTAGCTGATCTTTAGTTAAAGCTTTGGAAAGACGTCCATTGACTTGGGTAATTGCGATAGGGAGAGAGCACTGGACTCTTCTTCTTTTGGTGGGGCTGAACTAATGTTATTGGTGGAGATGAAAAACTGGTCAATACCCACATTAGCTGGCGTACATCTTAGACTTTAGGGTCTTGTTCACGTCAAGTCTCTGCGGTCAGTTGGCATACCTTCCTAATTTTGTCCCTGCTGTAATTTTCAGGGCGACACCAGCTATGAAGGTTTAATTGTTGGGTGGCACCGTCTAGGACAGCGATTCCCAAACTCGGTCCTGGGGGTTTTTGTTCCAACCAGCTTCTGTTTTTTAATTGGTCTCCTGGGCTAATTAAGTGAAGTGTTGTTTCCCAGTTTCTGTGTATTGGGAACAATAAAGAAATTAGGAAACTAAGTTTGGTTAAAAAAAAAAAATAGTAAAATGTACTAAGCAGTTATATGGGGAAGATGTATTTTTCTTTCTTTTTTACCAGTACTTTCGTCTTGGTTTCCATTCTACTTTTCTAGGTGTTCTAATTGTTTAATTAATCCTTTATTTACTAATTAGTGGGGCTGACGCTAAAGTAGTTGCAGCCTTTCGTGATTCTGTGTTGTTGGCCTGGGGGTCTGCTCTGCTCATTTTTGTTCTAGAGAGGAGAGGAATGAAGGTCAGTAGGACCACCAAGACAGAATACATGTGTGTGAATGACGGGGAGGTCAGTGGAATGGTGAGGAGGCAGGGAGGTGGGTGAATTTAAATACTTGGGATCAACAGTACAGTAATGGAGATTGTGGAAGAGAAGTGAAGAAGAGAGCGCAGGCAGGGTGGAGAAGAGTGACAGGAGTGATTTGTGACAGACGGGTATCAGCAAGAGTGGAAGTGAAGGTCTACAGGACGGTAGTGAGACCAGCTGTGTTATATGGGCAGGGGACGGTGGCACAGGACACAGAGCTGGAGGTGGCAGAGTTAAAGATGCTAAGATTTGCATTGGGGGTGACGGGGATGGATAGGATTAGAAATGAGGACATTGGAGGGTCAGCACAAGTTGGACGGGTGGGAGACAAAGTCAGAAAGGCGAGATTGCGTTGGTTTGGACATGTGCAGAGGAGAGATGCTGGATATATTGGGAGAAGGATACTAAGGATAGAGCTGCATTAGAAATGAGGACATTAGACGGTGTCACAATAATGAGACATACTCTCATAAAGGTTTGGGGCAGCCACCCGTATGTTCTGGTATCCCGGCTGCAAAGTCGTTTTTTCTCACAATACACAGCAATGATATGCACACAAATGAGTCCAAAACAAGTCTGAGGGAAAAGGGGGAAAAGGGCAGGCTTTTAAAGGGGAAGGCAGGAAGTGAGGTCATAAGGATCGGGCCCTGTGACATCACAGGGGCCGGAGCTGGTAAGGTCTACTTCCATTGGCTCGGTCCAGGAAGTGATGTCAAGAGAGCCAGGTGGAATCTCCCGGGAATGGTCTACAGGAAAGGGAGAAAAAGAGTCAGCGAACTCTGCCACATCCCAGCATGCCTCAGAACTGCCTTCACTCAAGCCCTTTAGCTGCCTCCCATGCGCACGTGTGTGACAACGGTCACTGCAAATTGGACGGGTGGGAGACAACGTCAGAGAGGCGAGAATGCGTTGGTTTGGACGTGTGCAGAGGAGAGATGCTGGGTATATTGGGAAAGGGTGCTAAGGATATAGAGCTGACAACTAAGAGGAGAAGAGGAAGGCCTAAGAAGTTTTATGGATGTGGTGAGAGAGGACATGCAGGCGACGACGAGCAAGATGACGAGGACAGAAAGGTATGGAAGAAGATGATCTGCTGTGGCGACCCCTACTGGGAGCAGCCGAAAGATGAAGAAGATTAATGAAGGGGGCAAACTGCACAGACAAAAGGGTAAAATAGAATGAAATCAACAAAAGAGAGTTAAGCATTTAAATCTCTAGCAAAAATAAATGTCTTATAAATATAAAAGTCATGCTGCGGTGCTTTTCTGAATGTGGAATCAGAGAAGAGGAAAACAAAAACCAGCTAATTAAGTTTGATCAGCGTTAGCAGTCGTTGTCACTGATTATGAATCTGGATGGAACAAAAGCCTGCAGCCACAGTGGGTCCCCCTAGGATCGAGTTTGGGAATCCCTGGTCCAGGAGACTGGAGGGTTCAAGTCCTGGGTGCTCCTTGTGTGGAGTTTGCATGTTCTCCCCGTGCTCTTCCTCAGTCCACAGCCATGTAGATTAGGTGGACTGGTGATGGCCCAGGGGGTGTGTGTGTGCTCACCCTGTGATGGACTGGCACCTTGTCCAGGGTTTTCCTGATGCTTGCTGGGATAGGATCCAGACTCGCCATGGTCCCGCTCAGGATACCCAGGTTTAGAAGATGAATGGATATTTCATTATTTTGATTGTACCTTTATATAAACTCTATGAAGTTTCATACTTAAATAGCTATACTAGTCTAAGATGGGTTGAAATCTACAAGTAAGTAATCAACATATAAATTTTACAAGGAACACTAATGGTAATGTTGTCAATTTTTTCTCCCCCCTACAGGCTGGCATGATCCTCGATAATGGCGTAAAAACTACAGCAGCCAATGAAAAAGACAAAAGGCCCTTCTTGTCCTTGATTGGTGCCAGGTAAACCTTTTTTTAAATGCTTACATTCATTGCATGTGAGACTCTGAGGGGGTCTCCACACACGTTACATTAATATCCCGTGTGTGGGTGAAGTGTTGGTGAGGCCATCGATGGTCACAACATGGATCTGGCAGATCTGTTGACGACTCTGGAGGGGTTACATGGGTTGGTTATCAGCAGGGGACTTCAACTTGAGGGATACTTTGAAGGGGACCTTAATAAAGGTGACCTGTCTTGGAACGAAACGACCCCATTGAAGATGATGACAGTGCAGTGGTTACCCAGAGCTCTCTGCTGGTTATGAAGGGACCCTCCATTAAAAGTTCAGGCTTGGTCCACCACTGAATATCGAGAGGGTGTTTTGGCTGACTCGCTTCCTCAATGTCCCTTGGTGGACTTGCCTCTCTGATCTCCTCCACTGTGAACTTGTACAGTTCATCTTCTTCAGAGGTCTCTTGGCGGCCTTCCTCGCTTGTCTTCTTCAGTCGTTTTGGACGGCCTGCTCTAGCAGATTTCCAGCCGCCCCTCACTCTTTCCATTTCTTCATGACTGATTTATCTGGTGGTTTGGTGATTTGGTCATCTTCTGGTCTCCATCCCCTGACTTTGTACTTTCCATGGAGATGCTTGGTCTGTCCTTGTTCTCTTTGTGGTGTAGGGTTAGCCCACCATGCTGACTCACACCATATTCAGGTGCATTTAGACAACAGTCCGCTGAAGCTTCAGACTGGTGACCTCCATTGAGCTAATTCTGGGACTTCTATAACTAATGGGAGATGATTGGGGGTCAATACTTATGCACTCATTTATTTTAGACCAAATTTTGAGTGAGGGCACCAGAGTGGCACAGTGGTAGCATAGCTGTCTCACAGTAAGGAAACAATGGTTCACATCCTGGGTCTTCTTGGCTTGGACTTTGCATGTTGTCCCTGTGTCTGCGTGGGTTTCCTCCCACTGTCCAAAGACATGCATGTTAGGCGGCTTTGTGACCCTAAATTCACCGCTTGTGTGTGTGTGATGGACTGGCGCCCTGCCCAGGGTCTGATCTTCCTTTGCACCCAATGCTAGCTGGGATAGGCTCCAGCACCCATTAAGGCCCTGAATTGGGTTAAGCAGGTTTTGAAATTGACGTGACAACTTCTGAGAGATTAGTTTTCACTTTGACATTAAAGAAATGTTCTGTCAAAAAAGCCAAATTAAATCCGCCGAGACTCAACGTCCAAGGGGATGAAGACCTTTTTTAAAAACACCCCATCTCTCATCTGAATGGGACCTTCGGGGGAATTTTCTGGAAGGTGTTAGGAGAAGTTATTGTGGATGGGGTGGCCTGATCAGCCCAACTCGGGATGTGGCTACCAGACCAGGATGATGATGATGACACCTTCATCATATGCAGATTATCAATGCTTTGCTTTCATGTCTTAATTCCAGCCATCATTGAAATCTGTAACTAAAAGCGTGCTCTGATTTTTCCAATTTTGTTACCGTACAGATACAGGCCACACAAAGACGCCGACCCTTTCAAGCCCAGAGAGCCGGCTTTAGTCCATCACTTTATTGCTTACAAGAACCAGGACCATGGAGCTTGGCTACGCGGAGGAGACGTTTGGCTGGACGACTGCCAGTGAGTCGTGAAACGATTTTATGTCATGAGTGCAAGTCGCACTTGCTACGCATGAATGATGTATCGGTCAAGAAACTGGCTGATGAGCTAAGCTTTGCATCTCTTTTAGCAAAAATAAAAAAATCAGAAGTAATTATTGCTTCAAAATTACAAAAAAAAAAGAAAAAAAGCCGTTCATTGATGAACTTTTTCTGTATAAGAATTGACATCCTTGTGTTGTAAAATGGAATATACGAGTTTAGTATTTGTTTAACAGAACAAACAGGTAAAAGATGCCCCCCATCCAGCACAATCTCCTCACTTGCTGCCGGAATGGGAAAACCTGTGGCTTCTGTGACCCGGAACTTTGTATTAGTCGTGTTAAGAACTGGGTGGATGGATAAGAGAAAAAAGAAAAAAAAAGTTATAAAGAAAATAGAAAGTGGAGAAGATTCTAGCGAGCTCCAGTGCTTTGTCCATGATAATCGCTAAAGGCGTTTCCTGTCTTTTCATTTCTCTTAGGTTTGCTGACAATGGGATTGGGCTAACTCTGGCGAGGTAAGAGACACTTTCCTTACTTTCTTTTATTTTTTTTTTTTTTAAACGACTAATTGTGCTGCAAGGAGTTAAAATATAAATATTTTTTAAATATATAAGATATATTTGGGTGTTAAAACACAAAAGATGGATGTTTAAGCCCCTGCTGCCTTCTTCTGGCTCCCCTTTATTTCTCTCTAAAACCATCTGCAGCAACACTGGAAGTTCCCAATGGCCTAGTACTACTGGGGCTGATGGGATTTGTAGTCCATTTAAGTAATGCTGTTACAACAGTATCCGCCAGATAGATACTTGCTTGAGGATTTATCACTTAAGTGATAGCATTAGTAGACATCCCAAGCTCTGATGTGTCCATACAAATTCTAACACCGTTTCAAATTTTGCCAACAGTGGTGGGACATTCCCTGATGACGATGGCTCAAAACAGGAGGTGAAGAATTCCTTGTTTGTTGGAGAAAGTGAAAATCGGGGTATGGAAGACCCTGAAAATCTAAACTGGGGTCCTAGTGGTACTGACCTCAATGGGAGAACACTGCCCAGGGGAATGTGAGTTGGTGTTTCTATATCTATCTGTCAATCCTAATCCTTCCTACTATACTAAAATTAAATTCTATCTATCATGGAATGCTTTTCTTGTGAATTTATCTACATTTTTGATCTTGCCTACTACACTATCTATCCTAATCCTGCCTACTATATTAAAATTAAATTCTATCATGAAATGCTTTTCTTGTGAATTTATCTAAATCTTTGATCTTGCCTACACTATCTATCTATCTGTGTTCCCATATGGACAAGTTTCCTGAAAGCTCTAGTGGCCACCACTCCGGTGATGGTTTATCGACATGTTTCACAGTAGATACTTTCATCTTCTCTCGCTTTCCAGTAAAATGATTCACAACAGAAGGAAGCCATTGAGCGCAGGTTTACATGAGTGTCATCCACTTTTATCTTCCAGCAACTTTCCAGTTCGTGGGCTGCAAATATATGACGGGCCTATCAATGTTCAGAACTGCACGTTTCGCAAGTTCATTGCTCTCAATGGAAGACACACCAGTGCATTCGGCTTCAGGTTGAACAACTCGTGGCAGAGCTGTCCTAACAACAATGTGACGGATATCATCTTTGAGGATGTTCCAGTAAGTCCCGATGACAGATTTTCATTTCATCAAGTTGTAAAGCAGTACCAAAAAATATGATGGAGTTAGAAAAAGGTAGCTGCATTAATCCATGCATTTTTTTGTTTAATCCTTTATTTATCTAGGCTTGAGTCACATGTATAGAAGATTATTTCAGGCAAATAAATAAATAGCCAATTAAATAAATGTCCAGTCATATGCCGATTTACCGAGTTGAGGCGATTCATAATTAGGAGTTGAGATGATTCGTACTTACGAGTTTGAGGCGAATCGAGATTACGAGTTGAGGTGACAAGTACTTATGAGTTGAGATGATTTGTACTTGTGAGTTGAGACAATTCATAATTACAAGTTAAGGCGATTCATACTTGTGAGTTGAGGCGATTCGTACTTACGAGTTTGAGGTAATTGTGATTACGAGTTGAGACGATTCATATTTACCTGTTGAGACTATTTGTATTTATGAGACTAGACTCAGTAATAAATCTTATTAGAATTATTATTGTTACCCGTGAAGGTTCTCGTTTGTTTTCTAAATCTTAAAGGGCCCTTTAAGCTTTGTTTTGGTTCACACTGCTCCACGTGGCTAATCATTCTGCATTCAGCCCACAGCGCCTTCCTTAAACCAGTCTTTCTCAACTTTTACGGTCCCGCAAACCAGTTTTGCTTTTGTAAATTCGGTGATGACCCACTAGTAGCAATTGCACCTTTTCACCCTTTTGGTGAAGCAACCGCAATTGAGGAATAACCGCGATGAAGTGAAAGAACATATTGTGCAGCGCTGGTGATCATTTAGACAAACAAATGCAACCCAACGATGGCAACCCGATTTGTGACCCAGTGGTTAACAAACACTGGCTTGGGCCACCCACTTGGGAACCAATGATGGCAACACCCGACCCACCAGCGGCACAATCCCCTGGTTGAGAAACAGAGAGCCAGACGTTGGATTTTTTATATATATAGATATAGATAGATATAGATAGATATAGATAGATATAGATATATATATATATATATATAGATCTTATATTTTCATTTGATCTGCTGTTGAATTTTTTTGTTAATCTATATATCTATATCTATATCTATATCTGTATATATCTATATATATATATATATATCTCTATATATATATATATATATATATATATATATATATATATCTATATATATATCTCTATATCTCTATATATATATATATATCTCTATATATATATATATATATATATATATATATATATATATATATATAGTGTATATATAGAGTGACGAACAGTGCAAACAGACAACTGATGGACCTCGACGTTGGAGTTCAACCTGTATCTCTTTGGAAGATGTCCTTGAATTTTTGTCCGCCATTCTCGCTATCCTTCTGCCCATTCCGAGGTTGAGTCTCCTCTTGAAGAGTTTGGCTACAGTCTCATGGACCTTTGATTCTTCTTCATAATACTTTAATGGTCATCATAGGAAAATCAAGCTGCTTTGAGGTGGTCTTTTAGCCGTTGCCTTTGACATGCTGGTCTATCATTTGCTTTCTGATCTCCTCAGACGACTCTCTCCTTTGCTGTCTCTGGTCTGACACACGATGACACCCCACAGCTGGGTGATGACTTTTCTCCATTTCCATTGGCTGAATGGCCGTTTGTGCGATTGGAGACACGTGTGTGGTACAAATTCAAGAAAACAGCAAGTTTGACAAATTCAATTATTTTGGATCTTTTCTAGGGGTCCTAGGGTGGAGTGGTGATTCTGAGGTTAGGCATCTGTACTGGCAATCAGAAGGTTACCAGACATGACTCTACACCGTTGCGGCCTTGAGCGAGGCCCTTAACCTGCAATTGCTCCATCCTGGGTGTGACGTTAATCTGCATCCAGTCCTCCAAGTAGACCCTCCAACCTGCAGGGAAAAACCTGGGGGCTGGTGGCAGGATTGGCACTCTAGCCACCATTAAAAACCTCACACTCTTCATTGTGGATCCTGAGGTGATTTGTCATGTAGTGGGTGCAGCAACGTGATGTATCGGCGTATGCTCCTAACCTCTAGGGGGTCCCACCAAATGTGTCCAGGCCATTTCAGCAGATCTTTGTGGAATAAGCAACACTTAATCTCTTGTCACACTTGCTTTGCTTTATTTGATGACATCTCAAAGGCATGCGGGTACACAGGGGACAATTGCGCATCATTTCATCCCTGAGCTGGAAGGGTACCTACAAACTTGTCCTCATCTGCATGTTATGATTTATTTATGTTCACATTTCCCAATACTCGTAATTTTGTCCAAACTAATCATCCACATGTAGGGAGGGCTTATCTATGCCCACCGAAATGGGCGGACAGCTCACCAAACCATCCCAGGGCGCCCTCATACTAGATCTAATGCTCTGTCATGGTTTATTATTACCATCATCATCATCCTGATTAGAGAATGTCCTCTGAACAGAGATGTGGTCAATTTCATTTCATACAGATTACCTCCCGAGTTTTCTTTGGTGAACCTGGACCCTGGTTCAATAAAATGGACATGGATGGCGACAAGACCACTATTTTCCATGACATTGACGGCTCAGTGAGTGAATACCCAGGGGCTTTCCTTGTAAAAGACGACAACTACCTCGTGCGCCATCCTGACTGCATAGACATCCCCGACTGGCGAGGCGCCATCTGCAGTGGTCACTTTGCACAGGTTAGAATACATTCTTGTTTTTTGGATTATTTATTATTATTATAGGAGTGCTGCCTGGAGTCTTGAGACATTTGTACAGTGTGCAGATACGGCCCACTCTTTTTCCAATTCCAATTCAACTCTGGCAGCACTGGGTACGAGACAGGGACCACCTCAGGGCACACATGAAAATCTACACTCACTTATATAGAACCAGTTCACCTAACACACACATTATTTTTATTAAATTGGCAATGCAAGAAAAACATCAAGTTTCTATATTTTCTACTGTACTGAATGCTTTTTTCAGGGGTCCGCTCCCTTGGATAATAAACGACTCCATTCCATGTTCCTCTCGGCAGATTTATATCCAAGCCCGCAATCCCGCTGACCTGAATATGAAGATGGTGAAGGACGAGTACCCTGAACACCCTTTGATCTTCGAGGGTGCCCTCGGCAAGACCAACCACTACCAGCAGTACCAGCCTGTGGTCACTCTGCAGAGGGGGTACACGATTCACTGGGACCAGGCCGCTCCGGAAGACCTCACCATTTGGCTGATCAACTTCAAGAGGTGAGTGGGGACCTTTATGCTGTTCTGTTCTGTGTGTAACTGCAGTGGGGGGGCTCAGGATGGAAGCAGGAGATCAAACAACGTCGGGAAAACTAACTGAAGTAAAAATCGGGAGTGGTCTCCCCTTGACTTTCTCTTATAATCGGATACGGGGAATGGATTTTTGAGGAGGAAACCGCAAGGCAATGATTATATATTTAGGACCATCAACAACAAATCAAATCAAATTAATAGTACAGTGCCGATTATTTCGATTTCAATGTGTCTTACACATGTAGCACAGCTAGACAAAAAGATAAGTGTAGGTGTATCCGTCTGTGTGTCCACCTGGTTGCTATGTCTCGGCCATTCCAACAGTTGGTACATCACAAACTTTTGCAGTAATAAAATGCATCACATTTTTTATTCCAACAGACAGCACACCGCAAACAATTGGAGTAATAAAATGCATTGCGTTTGTCATGCACCACAAACAGTAACACTGCCTTTACAAATCCCATACCACATGGCATATAACCGAGACACATGCATGCGTGGTACACTGCAAACGTTAACACGGAGGTCTGCATTGATTTCTTAGATTTCAATCCATCTTAGATGGGTAGTAAAAGGCCAGTAAAAGAATAAGTGCCTGTCTGGTTGCTATATCCGTCATTCCAACAGATGGCACTTAAACATTTGCAATAATAAAGTGCATTGAATTTGTCATTCCAACAGATGGTGCATCACAAACATTAACACCACTTTATAAATCCAGTGCAAAATGGCATATAATAGAAACATATGCATTTGTCTTTCCAACAGATGGTGCATCACAAACATTAACACTGCTTTTACAAATCCCATATAAGAGGGACATGTGCATTGCAATTGCCATTCTCAACAGATGGTGCATCACAAAGTACCAAATGGCATATAACAGAGGAATATGCAATGCATGTCTTTCCAACAGATGGTGCATCACAAACATTAACACTGCTTTTACAAATCCCATACCAAATGGCATATAACAGAGGAGCACTTCAAATGTTAATGTGGAGTTCATGTCTATAACGTGGATTTCAGCTCGCCTTAGACTGGTAGCACAGCTCGTATAGATAAGATTCTGGTTCTTCTCTTCCTTAACGCCTACTCGATTTGGCTGTCGTGTCCCCTTTTCAGCTGTGAAATCCCCTCTTGTATCCCAATCGACCTTTACTTCACATCCTGAGCTTAGTTTTCGGATTTCACAACTTCATGGTTGTGCCCTTCCACTTACCTGTTTTGACTTTGCAGCTTCTCCCAAAATCCTGTTCATTTCAAACTCCTACTAACCAGCACAGGCAATATTTTGGAACAAAAGAATTACGTTGAACTTGCGCTCATTTCTGTCCGTGTTTTATTATCTATACAGAGATGACTGGATCCAGGTTGGATTTTGCTATCCGAAGGGAACACATTTCACGATCATCTCAGACATTCACAATCGACTCACCAAACAAACTCTGAAGACAGGAATCTTTCTGAGGACCTTCCAGCGGGACAAACTGGTCCATGGTCACCCGGGCAGAGGCTACTACTACTGGGATGAAGATGCTGGGTAAGCAATTACCTTCATTGGGCTTGATGAGCTTTCCATTCTGTAAACCAATCCGGGTTGGTCTCCTTGTCATTTACAGAACCTCTTTTTACTCTCCCATACAAAGCCAGTTTTCCATTTTCTAGCAGTCATCGTCTGGCTTCTTGTTAAACTGCTAAAATATATCAGACATGGCCTGAATGAACCAATCGATGGGTGGAAACTGCATCTATAGCGAGATCGGGAGGAGGTGGACGTGATAACGGCTTGGGGTAACAGGGCAAAAACCCAAAATCTTAAACAAAATGAACAAGAGATGAGAATGTCTTGGGGTCCTGGAAAAATCCCATTTTTAATGTCTAAATAGGAAACGTAAAAAAAAAAATCCCCTTTTTTCAGTTTCTGATTTGTTTTCACCTTCTTTGTATAGATTGAAAGTTCTGACAGGATATGTTTTGGTTTCATTTTTTTATTACACAAAACTGTATGATTTTGGCAGTGGGGTGTAGACGTTGGTCCGTTTTGAAATTCTTGATCTCTCTTGCCCTCTGTGTACCTTCCTCCGACCCCCGTATTGTTAACTCCTCTGACTTTGATGTTATTTTCGAAGGCACCTTCTGCTGTCTGTTTTTACACGTCCCCCGTGTTCAAAGGCGACTTTCGGGGTGCCACCTGCACCTTCATTTCTCCTCCTGTGTCAATCACGTCACCAAAGCCAAATTGGCCAATCAGATTGTTCAACAACATTTATTTATATAGCGCATTTTCATACCAAAAAAATGTAGCTCAAAGTGCTTTACAAAATGAAGAATAGAAAAATAGAAGACACAATAAAAAATAAACATTAGTCAACATTAATTATAATAGAATAAGTAAGGTCCTCCAGAGGCTGGAGAAAAAAAATAAAATCTGTAGGGATTCCAGACCAAGACACCGCCCAGTCCCCTCTGGGCATTCTACCTCACATAAATCAAACAGTCCTCTTTGTATTTAGGGTTCAGATGACCCGGATACTTACATTTTATTATAATCTAGATTTTCTCAACACATTTAATTGACCTTTGCCATTTCCTTTATAAAAGTTTTAATTCTATACCTGCGTTTTCCAACCTGTGACCCCGAACGAACCCTCATCGCTCCGACAATCGCGCTGGATTCACAGCGGAGCAGCGCAGGCGGACATGCAGTGGCGCTCCGACTTTAGTTCCATATACTGTAGATAAATACAATAAGCATCTAAAGCCTGCGCCACCACCACCACCTACTCAAAGCTTCATGATGCACCAACATTGATGGACTGAAAGCCAGAAGTCTATGTGACCATCATCATCATCGTCCTTCCATGAAAACCCTAAATACAAAAAGAGGACTGTTTGACTTGAATGCCCAGAGGGGACTGGGCGGTCTCGTGGTCTGGAATCCCTACAGATTTTATTTTTTATCTCCAGCTTTTGGAGTTTTTTTTTTGGATATTTTTTCTGTCCACCCTGGCCATCGGACCTTACTTATTCTATGTTAATTAATGTTGACTTATGTTTATTTTTTATTGTGTCTTCGATTTTTCTATTCATTTTGTAAAGCACTTTGAACTACATTTTTTTGTATAAATATGTGCTATATAAATAAATGTTGATTGATTGATTGATTGATTAAAGCCATCATTACAGCAAACTCAGTGACAATAAACAAAGCGGTGGCTGTTTCTCAATGTTTTAAGCACCCGTTACTTTAAATCATTTCGAGTGCATTAAAGCACTACACCATCCAAAAGTAGGATATGTTGAAAAGTGGTTGTTTTACACGCTACTTACTCCATGTAGTTTATAGCGAAGGGCAAGGATTTTTTTTTTAATATCGTGTTCTAATAGCGAGAGCAAAGAGAACAGGCAGCTACTGTGACCAATGCCGAGCAGCAGCAAACGATCCATTAAAAACCTCTCTCGTTACTCGTGTCACATAATCCACATGTCAAGTCACCTACTGGTGTGTTCATGATGTCCCAAACAATTCTATCTTTTTGTTAAATAAAACATCATAAACTAGAAATGGACGCGGAGCTCAGACTCAAACGACCCCCATACTGGGATGACCGGACCCAGCTTGGATTTTGCTATCCAAATCATTTGGCTGCGTGTCTAATAATTCTATCATTAAATTATTGCAGTAATTGAGGAGTTTGTTAACAAAGATGCTAATTTTGCCTATGTGGAAATGTTGCTTTTGTTTTTACATAAGCAGTGCTGATTCATTAATGGAATTAAAAGGTATATATTTATCATGTATATTTTAAGTCAAGATGCTTCAAATGTGGCTGCATTTGTTACTTATTATTACTTTGTGTGAGAAGATAAAACAATACTCAAAAGTCTAACGAATCTTCTATTCTGCGGACGGCACTTAAGTGTGTATTAGGACTTGCTGTGCTGTACTACCGTGTGCGTCCAGCAGGTGGCACCAAACAGCAGACTAAACGCCGCCGTCTTTCCGCATTTTTTCTTTTTTTTTTTCTTCACAGGAGATTATCGACTCAGTTTTGGTTGAAGTTTTACATTTGAGTCCTATTGTACAAACTTATTTTATTTCTTTTCTTTTCTAGGCTGCTGTTTTTAAGACTAAAAGCACACAATGAAAAAGATGAGCTCGCCTTTTGCTCCGTCAAGGGCTGTGAAAGAATTAAGGTTAAGGCTGTACTACCAAAGGGCAGCAATGCCAGTGATTGCACTGATAAAGCTTATCCCAAGTATGCTGAAATGCCCACAGTCGATGTACCCATGCCTAAAAAGTTGCCCAGCATGAAGCTGGTAAGAACTGTTTATTTTTGTACCGTGTCTCAAATCACGGACACCTAACTCTCTGCACTTAATATGGCTTTGCCAGCAATCCCAGATGTATGGGGGTTTAAATACATAAAAACCTTGAGCTTGGGGAGTGAGGGGTGTCTGCAGGTGTGGAGCTGTTACTATGCATTACACAGAAGACCACATTTCCAAAATTGCACAGAAAAGGAATTCTTAAGTCTGAGAGATAACATTTGATTTGACTGACCCTCCAATAGCCTCAAAAATCGGGATGGCCGATTCAGAGTTGTGATCGGGAGCTCACATCTACACCCATATGGGACCAGCAGGAGGCGACAAGTAATTAAACCTTGGGGATTTCAATGCCCTCTCATGTTACTAGAACTGGACGATCTTCTTTTGCGTTTTTCTTTATCCTTTAATTGTTTAAAAGTCTTGCAATTCCTCCCTTATGTTCTTTATTAAAGTGTTAATCCTTAGTAGTTTACAATTGAACTGCAGACCCCCCAGGCGGGTGCCTTGTTCTTCTTTATTAACAAATTCCAGTTCTAGTGATCCCATAAAATACCAGAATCCCCTTTTTAAAACATGCTTTTATAAAATTGCTAAAACAATTACACACAATATTTATCCATAATACATTCGGCACAAAATTAAACAAAACGCTTGTCATGATTAGAATAATTAGAATTCAAATACAATGTTTATAAAATGCTTATGAAAATAATACATGCTAAATTGCTTTTAAGAATTACTCCACACAAAAATATATTATTATATGTTCTCACACACACACACACACACGGTTGTGCTCATAAGTTTACATACCCTGGCAGAATTTTTAAGATGTGTACCACACTTTTAAAAAAAAACAAGATGATTGATCAGGCAAAAGACGTTTCATTTCCTTTTAACGGAATCCTTTTAAGGCATCACAGAACAGCAACAACCGTTAAACAAAACTTAGCAATAAAGAAAATAACGAGATGGTCCCTGTTCAAAAGTTTGCATACCCTCAGTTCTTCCTCCCGTTTATTGGCCCCCTTTAGCATCAATGATGGCATGCGTGTAGCAAACCTACACAGCACTACAATCGGGTTTGCTTGCTGGATTGTCGTCACTGTATGATAGTATTTTGATAAAGGAGTACCCCTTCAGGCATTAGAGTTGACGACTAAGTCTTGAAGGACCCCCTGGGGAAGAATTCCAGCTGCCTTGGACAGGCGTCATGTTTCTATGACAACCGAAGCAGGACATGAGACGTTTCAGCGGGAAACTTTTTTTTTTTAAGGAGAACGGCTGACCAAGAAAACAGAAAGAGAGAAGCAGAAGGCAAGGAGCTCATCTGTCTTCGCCTAAGAAGACGGCGAAATCGGACTTCACCCAGGGACGTCGGCTGTTTGTGGGTGGGCACCCATCTATCTATTGTGACCTATGAGTCCTAGTCTTGCACCCCAAAACACAAGTACTTTAGAGAAAAAACAAACTTTATTCAGCTTGAAACAGGAACAGCACGGCTATTTATTGTAGCGGGATCTTCCACTCTCCTATACACAGACACAGCCATCAGGCAGGGTCAGCGGCCATGTAATCCTGTTCCCTACAGTCATAATGTTCCTTTTATCAACAATCAACAGCACGTGCTCAAAGCGAGATCTTTTTGGATTTGTTTTCGCGACGAACTGCCACAGCGGACTTTGAAGAGCGAAGCAAGCAGGGGATAAAGCCCCCTAGTATAGTCAGTCATTGTCCAACCAACTACTGTATATCTTAACACAGGATCAGGAGGGTCTGCTGGCCCCTTGATATGTATGTGAAATATATATATATTGTAGCAACCCAAGGTTGAGTATTGAAGTTCTCGGTGCCGAACTCTACTACGCACTTCTCCCAAGCTGGTCGGCCAGCGGAATGCCAGCGCCATGCACGCAGCTGTACCCAGCTCATTAAGCAAGCGAAACACTCGTGTCCCATACACCGCACGACCCCGAGTGTCTCCGTACATAATTGCATAGATGGAATCTAGCAACACACAGCTCTGTCCTTTTGTATCTCTTTATTAGAGCAGATAGTTAGAAACAAAGCTCAACATATTGCAAGGCCATTGCCAAGGTCATTCAGAAAGACATCCTTCTCCATGATGGTAACTGTTACACTTACCACTCCTGGGCTGCAAATGACCCAAGCCCACCCAAGCAACTGCAACACAAACACATATAACATTTATAGTACAACAGGAAATCAATTGCCTTGCTTGCCAAGTACAAACAGTAACGTTACAGAAATACCCACAATGCACCATGCCGCCATCGCCGACTGCCGGGTCATTACAATATATATATAATAAAAAAATCCCGGAGGGAAACAGTAGGGTGACGAGACGTAGTCTTCACGTTAAGATCAGGGCAGACACTTGAAAGACCCACGAGACTAAAGAGATTGGCCACGGGGCGTCTCGCGGGGACCTTAAACATAAGACTTTATACTAAGGGATTGACCCAGGACCGTCTCGCGATGATGTGGAACATGAGATTCTGGTGAGACACGCCCTACTTACAAATAAATAAGAGCAAGGGCTGCCAGCAACACACTCAGTCGTGTCTTGGCTTTGAGCACAGTCAGATCCAGGGCTCTCAGCGCATATAAAGCGTATAAGGACAATACGTTATAGATGAAACTTAGACAGCTAAGCGAAGAAGAAAGCAGTGCGGAGAAAAGAGACTCAAAAACGTTGCAGAGACAAAAAAGAAAAAGAATAATCGAGGTGCAAATTCAGAAAATAAGGAAAGTTAATTATCAGCCCGGAACAAGTGGAATTGAAAAAAAAAAGCAGGTCCAATCTGGACATTGGCGCTACACACATGCAGAGCAGGTTAGAGATTTGGAAAACTGGAATTCAAAAGACTAAAAAAAAAACGTAGGCACGAAACACAAGCAAGTTACAGAATATGAAAGCAGAAAAAACGACAGTGACAATAAAAAGAAAGTAAACATCGCATTAGCCGATTAGCGCAAAGAAAGAGAAAGTATTACTCGCAGAAATACGGAAAAGGCGAATAGAGATCGAATATATGGACACAGGTGATATGTCAGAAGTATGTAAATATTGGAAGGCTTTAAAGTTTAAGTCAAGAGAATTTCAAAAACGGGGTTTACCTCACATGCATTTATTGGTTACTTTGCAAAAAAAAAATGAACAACTGCTGATGATGTCGATCGTTTTGTCTGTGCTGAAATTCCAAAACAGAGAAACCGATCCTGAATTATGGTACAAAGTCATTAAACACGTCTCATGGACTTCATTAAAAAGATTCAGCACATTGGGACTCAAGATTCCAAATATTGATTTTACAGAAGTTCTGAAATAAAAGTGAAAGTAATTAAATAGCAACAATTCAAAGAAAAAAAAAAATCCGGAAAAACAAAAATGGGGGTTGGCAAGCGAAGTGAGCAGTTGGTGAAGCCCCCCAGATTATATATATATACACATATATACATACACACATTATATATATATATATATATATATATATATATATATATATATATATATATAGGTGCCGGTAATAAAATTAGAATATCATGACAAAGTTGATTTATTTCAGTAATTCCATTCAAAAAGTGAAACTTGTATATTAGATTCATTCATTACACACAGACTGATGTATTTCAAATGTTTATTTCTTTTAATTTTGATGATTATAACTGACAACTAATGAAAGTCCCAAATTCAGTATCTCAGAAAATTAGAATATCAATTAAGACCAATGCAAAAAAAGGATTTTTAGAAATGTTGGCCAACTGAAAGGTATGAACATGAAGTGTATGAGCATGTACAGCACTCAATATTTAGTTGGGGCTCCTTTGGCCTGGATTACTGCAGCAATGCGGCGTGGCATGGAGTCGATCAGTCTGTGGCACTGCTCAGGTGTTAGGAGAGCCCATGTTGCTCTGATAGTGGCCTTCAGCAGGGTATCAATTACTTATTCCTCCCACTGTATACACACACACAGGGCCAAATTTGTCCATTTTGCTTTTAAACCCGTTAAAGGATTACACCACCCAAAATATATATATATTTTTATACGTTACTTAGCACATATAGATTGTAGTACAAATTAACCTCAAGTTTCCATGAAGAATAGAGATAATAGGGGAAAAAAGTTGATGATATAATAGACCAGTGCTGCACTATGACACTGAAAAACATCCATTTGGAAAAAACGAAATCTCATGGGACTCGTGTCGCTTGGCCCATCTCGACAGAAATATGGCTGGATGTGACAGTAGCTCAGTGTGTTTCATGGCATTTTCAATTGCTTGAATGACGTCTTAGCATCGTCTCATTTTTATTAGGGAATCTGCTGAATTCTGAAAGTTGGACACCACACTGAACTGTTCTCTTTCTGTGTTTCCACAGCGTACCAAAGAGCACTTCCTTGAAGTAAAAATGGAGTCGTACAACACAAGGTTCTTCCACATCAAGGACGATTTTGCTTATGCCGAGGTAAACTTTACATCTCAGATTTCAAAACGCTCCTTCTATGATAAAGCACAGTAGTATCTCAATAAATCTGTCAAAAAGCACCAGCGCTTGAAATAAGAAATCCACCTTAATATAAGGATATGTGTCTGTATGTCTGTCTCAGTGCCTGTCCGTTCACTATGTCTTTCCATTCCAACAGATGGTGCATCATGAACATTTGTAGTAATAAAACGCATTACATTTGTCACAGATTTTACGAACCCCACACAAAATGGCTTATAACAGAGACATATGCACTTCATGGTGCGCTGCAAACTTTAATTTTGAGGTCCCCTACCATTGACCAATCAGCGTCAAAAAATGTGACATGGGGCGTCATTTGATTAGTTTTGGCACAATTAAATCGCGGCCTCCAATCAAAGTGCATCACACTTGAGCTGCTGCCGAGCGAAGTGCCATCCGTCTGCTTTGCATGTAGTGGTGTCACGCGATCAGTGGACCTGCTTTTGTACCATACCATAGTGACAAACAATCGATCGTTTGGTTGATAGGTTTTGAGTTATGACACGATAAAAAACGTGCCAAAATTAAATAGCCCACCGCCATATTTCAACGTAGTTAACACAATGCATTGCATTTCACTTCGGCACAAATGCAAGGAGTGCATTGCAGTGCGGAGTGGTGGCTTTGAGGCTAAGGATCTGCGCTGGTATCCCGAAGGTTGCCGGTTCAAATCCTCGTCACTGCCAAAATTAACGTTTAATTGCTGACCCTGCACTCTGACCCCAAGGGGTATGTGAAAACTATCAAATTCCTAATACAAGAAACTGTATAAGTTGAAGTAAAGAGCAAAAAATAAAAATGCTCTGCCATAGCCCCGTGGCACATCTTCATATGGCCCATCACTTTCTCGTGTTCTCTCGTCAGGTAAACGGGAAAAAAATTTACCAGCCGGACGACGGAGTTCAGCTCACCGTGATTGATGGGCAGAACGGCAAAGTGTTGGAGAGCAAAGGCTTTAGAAACTCCATCCTCCTGGGAATCCCAGCTCAGATCGAGAACTTCATCGGCAACCTCAAAGACGAGTGAGTATCGACTGCGTAGTGGGGAGTGTCGCCTGCTCTCCTTTTTGTTGGCTCTGTGTAATCAAAAATTATCCCAAAACACGTCCGGTTTTCAGGAATGGCCATTTTGTGGGCACTATCAAAGTGTTAGCTACAAGTTTCTTTTCTGTAAGGTCATTTTGTGCTGTAATAAAGAATATAAACTTACACTTGCTTATTCACACTCCATTAAGAATAATGGAAAAGAAGCAGGATATTTTAGATTGTCAGGATTTAAGTGCCATTAAGTACAACAACATTTATTTCTATAGCACATTTTCATACAAACAGTAGCTCAAAGTGCTTTACATATTAAAGAATAGAAAAATGAAAGACACAATTATACAACAAAATAAATCAACCCTAACGAAGTACAGACAACATCAGAGATCTGCACTGCCTTTGCTGCTAAAAAACAACATTCTGATTCTTTAATGCGACTTGAATCCATTAATGTTCATTTCACAATAATGGATTATAGCAACTGATTTAGATAAAATCTGACAAATTAAAACAATAATTGATTCAATTCTAATGAATTAATAATAGAATACAACACTATTTATTTCTAGGGGACATTTTAGTACAACAATGCAGCGCAATGTGCTTTACGAATGGAAAAAAGGAAGTTATGAGAAATGAAAAAAACTTTTAAGACAATAATATTAAAGAATAAGCAACAACAAAACAAGGTAAGGTCAGACGGCCGAGAGGACAGTAAAAAAAAATAAAATACAAGGAGTGTTGTCTCCGAAAACGGCACCCGAACAGTCACTTGATTTTTGGCTTCTGAGCTCCTAAAGTCCAAGTCACAGTGACTTACAGTTACACAACCTCAGCCAGTAGGTGGCGTGCTCCTCTCCTGCAGTGTCTCTCTGCCCTTCCTTCTATAGTGGCACACGTCTTGTAACCAAAGGCATCACAAGGCACACCACAAACATCATCACATGTCATACACGGGCGCAGGGGAGAGAGAGAGACCGACCTCTGTGATTGGCTGGCACCGTGGGTGATGTAACCGAGATCCAATATAAGTAAGATTAGTCCAGAAAACTGGGTTGGGCTCATTCACAGAAAGTTGCTTCTCGCAAATGGCACTTTTCCAGGTTGGTGGAATTCATGGGGTAAGAAAACAAAATGCCAGCAAAGGTGGTTGAAAGAAGAAAAACAGACAGGGGAATAACATATTAAACAATTATTATAAAAGTAAAGTTGAATAAATCAGACTCTGCAGGACTCTTTGTGTTCAGGTAAAGTACCACTTCCTGGATTTGGCCCAAAACTTTATACAGATCTACAATTTTGTTTCTAATAACCACATGCCAAATTTCATCCATCTCTCTCGTTGCGTTATTTTGAGTTATCGTGTTTACACACTAACACAATTCCAAAAAATTGTATTTTCGGACACAGGGAGGTCTAAAACGTCGAGGTCGATTTTTTTTCATGATTACTGTACTGTCTTTGTGTATAAGAAAGTAAAAGAAAATAAAAGAGTTTGTGAGAGGTTGCCTGGGCCCTGCGGTTTGGTTACGGTGTTGTCAGAATTGTATCTATTTAATGAGATATTTTCTTCAGTTTTGATTCAAATACTGTTATCTGCAGCCATCTCTTTATGTTTTCTTATTTTAAATTCTCTCATAGGTCAATAGTTATGATGACCTCAAAAGGACGGTTAATAACGAAAGGCCCATGGACAAAAGTACTGGAAAAACTGGGAGCAGAAAAGAATGTGAAATTAAAAGGTAAATAAAAACAACCCCTCTACTTGGCTACCCTTAAATTGTCTTGGTTTCTGTGCCCGATGCGGGTAATGCCACCAACTTACAGTTCCCTGCCCGGTCCCCGTTTGTATGGAGGCCGTGTGTTGTCTCCTTGTCCATACAGGTGTTGTATTCCCTGGCCTGGACCTGCAGGTTAGGTTGCTTGTTTTTGTAGATGTGCCCTGTGATGGACTGGCACCACCCTTCGTTGGAGTAATCAGGCTTGAAATGCAGATAGATGTGATCCGTGTGAGAGACGTCTTATTTATGAACCTGAGAATTGATAACAACAGATAATTACGTCGAGTTAACCAAATGTCCTCAGGATGAGGAGTAGAACTTTGAGACTGGATTCAAGTGTTGCCTGTTTTTGATGAGTATTGATATTTTACCATAAAACTAAATACGGCCAAGACATTACTGATGGTGCAAATGGCTACTGTCCTCAGAGAAAACATGTAGGGTTAAATAAGAAGTGAAGGGTCCGGAGGAGGGCACTGCAATTTCCTCCCACAATCCAAAGACATGCAGGTTAGGTGCATTGGCGATTCTAATTTGTCACTAGTGTGTGCGCGTGTGCCCTGTGGTGGGCGGGCACCCTGCCCGGGGTTTGTTTCCACCCCCCTCCGTCATGTCAGCCGGTTATCATTAGCGATACATGTTTTTGTTCATTAATATTTGGATTATGGAATGTTTTTAAAGACGTACATGTACGGAATTTGACCTGGAAGAGGGATTTTAAAAGGGTTCCTCTTAAAAGCATCTCAAATATATATTATGCCATCATCTACATGCTACACTGATCCCTCTCCCACTTGGACAGAGGCAGTGGTGCTATAAGAATTATGTTTCTGGACTTCTCTAGTGCCTTCAACGCCATCCAACCTCTGCTCCTTAGGGATAAGCTGACTGAGATGGGAGTAGATTCACACCTTGTGGCATGGATTGTGGACTCTCTTACTGACAGACCTCAGTATGTGTGTCTCGGGAACTGCAGGTCTGACATTGTGGTCAGCAGCACAGGAGCGCCACAGGGGACTGTACTTTCTCCGGTCCTGTTCAATCTATATACATCAGACTTCCAATATGACTCGGAGTCCTGCCACGTGCAAAAGTTCGCTGATGACACTGCTATTGTGGGCTGCATCAGGAGTGGGCAGGAGGAGGAGTACAGGAAACTAATCAAGGACTTTGTTAAATGGTGCAACTCAAACCACTTACACCTTAACACCAGCAAGACCAAGGAGCTGGTGGTGGATTTTAGGAGGCCCAGGCCCCTCATGGACCCTGTGATCATCAGAGGTGACTGTGCAGAGGGTGCAGACCTATAAATACCTGGGAGTGCAGCTGGATGATGAATTGGATTGGACTGCCAATACTGATGCTCTGTGTAAGAAAGGTCAGAGCCGACTATACTTTCTTAGAAGGTTGGCATCCTTCAACATCTGCAGTAAGATGCTGCAGATGTTCTACCAGACGGTTGTGGCGAGTGCCCTCTTCTACGCGGTGGTGTGCTGGGGTGGCAGCATAAAGATGAAAGACGCCTCACGCCTGGACAAACTTGTTAAAAAGGCAGGCTCTATTGTAGGATTAAAGTTGGACAGTTTAACATCTGCGGCAGAGCGACGGACATTAAGCAAACTCCTGTCAATCATGAAGAATCCACGGCATCCACTGAACAGTGTCATCTCCAGGCAGAGGAGTACCTTCAGTGACAGACTTTTGTCACCGTCCTGCTCCACTGACAGACTGAGGAGATCGTTCCTCCCCCACACTATGCGACTCTTCAATTCCACCCGGGGGAGTAAATGCGAACATTAATTTTATTTTAATTCTTTTCATTTTTATTACTATTTAATTTAATATTGTTTTTTGTATCAGTATACTGCTGCTGGATTATGTGAATTTCCCCTTGGGATTAATAAAGTATCTATCTATCTATATATATATATTCAAGGCATTCGTAGTCTGAATCACAATCTAACTGTGCTTGTGGTTGGTCAGCAAGTCGGCTAATGTCCGCCACGGTGCCCTCTTTCATTTTCGAGAAGCAGATCATAGAATGGTTGAAATAGTTTGGTGCCCCGAATAACCATTTAGCGTTTTAATTTGAGAAACCAACGCTGAGCTGAGGGAACTGACCATTAAGGCAGTGGAGTTATGGCTGCTGATAATGGGAGTTTTGCATTTGTGAAGAACAATAATAAATAAAAAATAATAGAAATCAAGTCATTTCAAGTTGTGATAACCATTTGCAGCATTAATAATGTCTTGCTATACATTTTAAAAATAATTTAATGGTTACTTGATTAAAAAAGTATCGATCTTTATGTAAAAAAAACATGAAGATGTAAGCAATTCTAAACATCTAAACGCAAACCTTGGATAAAAGCCGGTGCTCATGGTCTCCGTTCGGGTGAATAATCCTACACAAACGGTAATCTGTTTTCATCTCTTGCCATTCTTTTTTTTCTTTTTAGAAAAGCTCGTCTTTGTGGGGTTCAAAGGAAACTACCGACCAGACTGGGTGAAGCTCGTGACGGAGGAGGAAGTTGCAAAGATTCACCAAGTGCTGCCCATTCCTGTGGTGAAGAAAATGAACCTATGAGTTATGCGGGGGTGAAGAAGTAACTAAATAAAGACACTTTGTGTGGCTCAGCACTGCCGGACCCTAATAGGTTTAAACTGAAGAAAAAAAAAAAGAACACAAGAGGACTACTGATTTCTGCGACAAACAGCATGCATTTAATCCTGCCTCCGGTTCTCCTGGCTACTCTCCCATCTTACGTCGAAACGTTCCTGTAAGTGGTGTTCACGTCTGTCGAGTATACTGTAAGAGAATGGGAAGAAAATGATGGGGGAAAAAAACCACACACACACATTCCTGCTTCAGCACATATAACACCAACGGCTCTCCAACGATGGGTTTTGCTCCTAAGCGTGTTCGGTTATTCTCGTCTGTCATTTTGCGTTAGAAGAACTGCACTTTCTTGCAGATATTTTGTGTATAAAGTGTCATCTGTCTCTTGCTGTGTTTATCTGCAATATTCCTTTGCAACTGCAAATAATACAATGACAAGACAATTGGCTTATTTCCTATAATAGTTTCTATTAAGTGTGAACTGTCAAAGAAATGGCTGACCTTGAGATTTTCTGTCCATTTTCTTCATAAAGAATCAACACAGGCTTTTAGTTTTCCTTGTGCCGAAATAGCTGGTCTTTTTTCGGAGATTGTAGTTATTAGTGTTTTGTACGTTATGCGTGTTTCTAATATACATCAGATTGATTAAGAGAGATATATTTTATACTTATTTATTGTACAGAAAAAAAAAATCTGAGTAAAATGTTGGATTGGGATATGTAAAGTTGTAATGTATTTGCCGTGTCCGTGTCCCACCTGTAAAGATGTCGCAAGCACTTTCAGATGCGCTCTCGCCTCTAGTTAATGTATTTGTGCAGAAAACAAACTTGCATTTACTGTACCATATTGTGGAACCAAATGTACTTTACTGTGGATGTGGAAATTCAATAAAGAGTGCAAAACGAAAACCCTCACAGCTGGCCGCTCTTCTCTTTTACAGAATTTGACGTAAACACAGCACGTCCTGGACGCTTATGTTACTAAGCTTTATTTCAATAAGAATTTCTCTTTTAAGACAAATAAACTGGCACCTGTCTAGTAACAACTGCATGGCATTTACTTTATCTATAAATGATATCTACTGTATGTGCCCCCTCTATCTATGTATGTATATCTACATACACATATAGATATAGATATAGATATATATACACACATATATATATATATATATATATATAGATATATATATAGATATATATATATATAAATACACACATGTATCTCTTGCTCTCTCTCTCTAGATAGATAGAGATAGATAGATATAGAGATAGAGATAGAGATATAAAGATATAGATCTATATACTCGTATCTATCTATCTATCTATCTATTTGCAGTTGGAGATCCACAAAGGGCCCCTTTCATCAGAGGATAATGCTTAGACTTACAAGAATCAAAGGCAATATATATGAAAGCTCAGGAATAAAAACTAGACAGTGATAGATCTATATCTAAATCTATATATATATATATATATCTATCTCGATAGATATCAATAGATATCGATAGATATCGATATATATATATATATATATATATATATATATATATATATATATATATATATATAGATAGATAGAGAGAGAGAGAGAGCTGGGACACCCCTGTGATGGAGGGGACAGGGCATATTTGGGGCAATATCTCCCCAGGAACACGAAAGGGCAATCCCCCTGGATTGCATCGGGGACATGGACATGGAGCTTGGAAACTCCACCCTGCTGAGGCCCATGGCCACCAGCCAGGGGCCATCTGGACAGTTGCAGAACCCTGGACTGCAGCACTTCCAGTGATAAATGGAATTCTGAAGAAGACTCAACTCTGTCTTCTTTATCTTTATACCGGAAGAAAAGAAATACCCTTATGGACATCAAAGCAAAAAAAAAGAAATCTACTAACATCTGGACATCAAATTCTACACCAACCTGGGAAAAGATTTTTTCTTTCTAAAGAAAAGAGAGCAAGGTCTGGGATTTTAACATACTGTCACCACTTTAATAGCAGGCTTTCCCCCTGCTGTACGCTCTGCAGCAGAGATGCCCTAATGGTGCGGTGAGACGTCACTTCAATTCGGGAACATTAAACAGCACTGAACAGTGATATCCGATATCCCCTGACATTATAGAACTTTACCAATTTATCATCCATCCATCATAAAACATGCTAAGCCCAAATCAGAGTCGCTAGGGCTGAAGTGCCACATGACAGCAAGAAATGCAAGGCTGGAGCACACCCAGGATGCTTACCTGCATTCAAATTCCCACGGTTCCGATTTTAGGTGGATTTGCAACTCTGTCAGCTGTGTCTTTGGAAAGTGGGAGAAAAATCGGAGTATCAGGTAAGGTGTTTGGGTATAGAGACCCTTTACAGACATATAAGACTTTTTCCTAAATAGTAATGTTCACTCGATTAGTCTGGCCTCTTTTAAGTTGCTTTGGATAAAAACATCTGCCAAGCAAATAATGTAAATTTAGACATGGAGAAGATGTGCAAACTGCACACAAACAGCCACTGGACTAGATTTCAAATTAAGGTCTCTGGAACTGAGGGCCGCCAGGAGTGTTGGATTGATACAAAATTTTCAGACCTCAATACTTGTATCAAAGCAAACAGTTCTGAAGCAAGTAATGGATAACTTCTAATTTCCCTTTGTCTTACTCCAGCCTTCCTGGTACACCACGATGTGAAGTCCTGAGAGAGACAGAAATGGTTTAGTAGGCAAGATTAAACATTTAGATAGATAAACAAGAAACGAGAGAGACAGAGAGAGAGATGGTATAGTAGGCAAGATTAAACATTTAGATAGACAAACAAGAAGAGAGAAAGTTGGTATAGTAGGCAAGATAAACATTTTAGATAGATAAATCAGAAACGCGAGAGAGAGTTAGTATAGTAGGCAAGATTAAACATTTAGATAAACAAAAAATTCAAGAGACAGAGAGATGGTATAGTAGGCAAGATTAAACATTTAGATAAGAAACAGAGAGAGAGAAAGTTGGTATAGTAGGCAAGATTAAACATTTAGATAGATGAACAAGAAACGAGAGAGAGAGAGAGATAGTATAGTAGGCAAGATTAAATATTTAGATCGATTAACAAGACAGAGAGATAGCTCAATCTTTAGTTGTTCTGACAATTAAATTCATAGATGCCTACAAAGCAAGGGCAGGCTTGGTATCAAATTGCTAATATTAAGTAAAAGTGGAAACTGTGGAGGTCAACAGAACAGCAGAAAGGCAAAGAAAAACCCCGATATGACTGCACGGGAGCTGCAGACAGGTTTAACCAAGAAAGGTGCAGTGGTTCACTGCTTTAGTGTGCAGCATTACCTGCATAGACAGGGCCTGGAAGACAGGCCTGCAATCTCATCACAAAAACACTAAGACGGAGGCTTTTTGGAGCCATGTGCCGTGGTCAGATGAAGTGAAAATCCAAACTCACTGGCCACAATCACAGAAGGTTTATTTGGGGGGTGGGGAGGGTTTAAAGAAAGGAACATCTTGCCAGGCGTTGTGCAGGGTGCACTTATTACGCTTTGGCTGCGTGTATGTGTGGGTGTGTGTGTCAGCTAGTGGCATGGTAAGTAAGTGTTGTGTGAGTGACTACAAGGAAGAACAGATTCCACTAAATACCAACAAATCCACAAGGTGAAGTTCAGACAGTCCGTCAGGAAACAAACTAGGATGGCTTCTATAAAAAACACAAAAATTCAAAGCACATTTCAAAATCTACCGTAAAGCACCTCAAGAAACACAAGGTGAAGGGTTTGGAAAGACTCTCACAGTCCAAAGACTTGAACATCATTAACAATAGGTCAGTAGGCCTTAAAAAGGCGCTACATACATAAGACAGCCCAAGAAAATCTCACAGCTGGGAGTGAACTGCAAAGAAGAAAATGGGGACAAAACTCCAAAACCAGAGTTCAAAGACTCCTAACTGGTTACAGAAAAGTTTGCAAGCTGTAATTGGAGTTTAAGGGGTGTTACTAAGTACTAACTTAGCAGGATACACAAACTTCTGCAAATGCCTCACTTGCTCTTTTATTTACTTTAGCTCATCAAATAAATAGCTACTGTACAGTCACATTTTTAATAAAAATACCATTGTGTTAGTTGGTTTCCTGTCAAAGTTGCAGTTACTACAGTGGCATGCAAATGTCTTAGCACCCCTGCTCAAAATTTGTGTTAAATGTGAAAAGTGAGCGAAAGATGAACTGATCTTCAAAGGTCATAAAGTTAGATGAAACATTCTTCTCATTTTTTATGATTTTTGTTCTATAAAATTGATGAGCCACAGCATGAAGTTGTGGGAAAGAGTAGTGGAAGCTCAGTTAAGAAGATAGGTGATGATTAGTGAGCAGCAGGATGGTTTCAACCCAAGAAAAAGCACCACAGATGCGATGTTTGCTCTGAGGATGTTGATAGAGACGTAGAGAGAAGGCCAGAAGGAGTTGCATTGCGTCTTTGTGGACCTGGAGAAAGCAAATGACAGGGTGACTGAGAGGAGCTGTGGTATTGTATGAGGAAGTCGGGAGTGGCAGAGAAGTACGTAAGAGTTGTACGGGATATGTACGAGGGGAGTGTGACTGTGGTGAGGTCTGTGGTAGGACTGACAGAGGTGGGATTACATCAGCGATCGGCTCTCAGTCCTTTCTTATTTGCAATGGTGATGGACAGGTTGACAGACGAGATCAGACAGGAGTCCCCGTGGACTGTGATGTTTGCTGATGACATTGTGATCTGTACCGAGAGTAGGGAGCAGGTTGAGGAGACCCTGGAGAGGTGGAGATATGAGAGGAGAGGAATGAAGGTCAGTAGGACCACCAAGACAGAATACATGGGTGTGAATGAGAGGGAGGTCAGTGGAGTGGTGAGGATGAGGGAGTAGAGATGGTGAAGGTGGAGGAATTTAAAATACTTGGGGTCAACAGTACAGAGTAACGGGGATTGTGGAAGAGAAGTGAAGAAGTGTCAGGATTGATTTGTGACTGACGGGTATCAGCAAGAGTGAAAGGGAAGGTCTACAGTACAGGACAGTAGCGAGACCAGCTATGTTATATGGGCAGGAGACGGTGGCACAGGAGACAGAGCTGGAGGTGGCAGAGTTAAAGATGTTAAGATCTGCACTGGGTGTGACGAAGATGGACAGGATTAGAAATGAGGACATTAGAGGATCAGCTCAGGTTGGAAGACAAAATCAGAGAGACGAGATTGTGTTGGTTTGGACATGTGCAGAGGAGAGATGCTGGGTATATTGGGAGAAGAGTGCTAAGGATAGAGCTGCCAGGGAAGAGGAAGGCCTAAGAGGAGGTTTATGGATGTGATGAGAGAGGACATGCAGGTGCTGGGGGTGACAGAGCAAGATGACGAGGACAGGAAGATATGGAAGATGATGATCCGCTGTGGCGACCTGTAACGGGAGCAGCCGAAAGAAGAAGTAGTTCTATACAATTGTACTGAGAAAAAAAGGAAAGGAGCACCATACAAATGTTTGGTAAAAGCTATGAGATCTAAGACGTCTTGGGGTACCTTTAATTTGCTCACTACAACCAAAGCAGCTGTTAACCACTCATTCCTTTAACTCACACAATTCCTTAAGGACACCATCAGAGAAATACCAGTTGGTCTGAAATTTGACAGGTATGGCTGGGTATCATCTGCCTACGAGTGCAAATTAACATGAAGGTTTCGAATGACAGCTGACAGAGTTCTGACATTGTTGATTTCTGTCTAAACAAATCCGTGTCTTCTCGTGTGCTCATTATGTAATCTGTAGACCTTGTATTAGTATCGACTTGTGAATCTGACACAGCATTCTGAGAAGAACGCTATACAAAAAGAAAATACACTGAATAGAACAATCAATCATTCATTCATTCGTTATCCAAACACCCAAATTCCAATACAAAGATGCAGTGCCCACTAGAAATATTTGGGACAAAGACCCCTTTTTCCTTGATTTCCCCCTCTGCTCCACAATTTCTAAATGACAAATCAAAACCATTCAGATGCGATTAAAGTGCACATTGCAGACGTTCATTTAAGGAGATTTGCACACATTTCGGTCACACCGTGGTCCCCCACCATTTCAGGGCACCATAGTGTTTGGGACAATTGGCGTCACGGGTGATTGTGGTTCCTCAGGTGGGTTTCATAAGATACTTTGGTCTACTTCTACCCTTTGGTGTCGGTAGTGGCTATTGTTTAACATGAGTTGTGCCAACTGTGATGGGCTGGCGCCCTGCCCGGGGTTGGTCTCCTGCCTTGCGCCCTGTGTTGGCTGGGATTGGCTCCAGCAGACCCCTGTGACCCTGTAGTTAGGATATAGCGGGTTGGATAATGGATGGATGGATGGAGTTGCGCCAATGAAAGTCAAAGAGGCCATTATGATGCTGCAAAACAAAAAAAACTATTGGAGACATCAGAAAGACCTTAGGATGAACTAAATCAACTTTCTGGAATGTCATGAAGAAGAGAGAACACACATTCTGGAGATCAGTAATCACAAAGGGGCTGGTAGGCCAAGGAAGACCACTACTTCCGATGACAGAAGAATCCTCCCTCTGGTCAAGAAAAAGCCCCCAATGCCTGACCGACAGATCAGAAACAGTCTTCAGGGGGGCCGACGTGTGTGTCAGAGATGAGACAGAGGCCACACTGCCAGATGCAAACCACAAAAAACAGGATGGCCAGATTACAGTTTGTGAAAAAGGAGCCTGCAGAATTCTGGGAGAAAGGTCATGTGGACAGATAAAACAAAGATAAACCTCATCAGAGTGATGGCAAGAGCAGCGTGTGGAGACCACAAGGAACTGCCCGAGATCCAAAGCAGACCACCTTATCCATGTTCACCCAGTCCAGCCACTGGCAGCCATGATCTCGGTCTCCAGTTCTTATTCCGACTGCATTTGTAGGTGTCAGAGAGGACTATTCACAGAAGACCTCATGAACAGAAAAACAGAGGCCACACTGCAAGATGCAGACCACTAGTTAGCCACAAAACAAACAGGACGCCCAGATTACAGTTTGAAAAAAGGACTTCAAAGATCCTGCAGAATTCTGGGAGAAAGTCATGTGGACAGATGAGACAATGGTGAACCTCATCAGAGTGATGGAGAGGACAAGAAACTGCTCGAGATCCAAAGCAGACCATGTCATCTGTCAAATATGGTGCCAGGGGTGTTATGGCTTGGGGGCACATATGGCTGCCACAGGTCCTGGCACACTTCTCTTCTGTGGCAGAATGAATTCTGAGGAGTAGATAAACATCTGATCTGCTCGAGTTCCAGTCAGTGCCTTCAAACTAAATGGCCGGTGCTTGATCCTACACAAAATAATGAATCCAACTGACTGCTGAGGTGACACAGGAGTTTATCAAAGCTAAAACATGGAAAATTCTTGAATGGCCAAGCAAGTCACCTGATTGAAATCCAATTGAGCAGGCCTTGCATATGCTGAAGAGAAAACTGAAGGGACAAGCAGGAGCTGAAGATGGCGGCATGAGAGACTTGGCAGAGCACCACCAGAGAAGAACAGCCGACGTCCATATGAATGTATGAATCTCAGACTTCAAGCAGTCACTGCAGTCAAGGGATAGGCAACAAAATCCTAACTATGATGACTTTAATGAAATTAGGGGGGTTTGGGAACCACGTACAAAATGTATGTTAACATTATGGAGGGCACAGAACGACTCACGGTCAGTAACCTGCTCACATAACTGACTCGTATTTCACACAGAGGGCTTTTAATTTTGCAAACAATCATTTTTACAGAAATACACTTAAGAGAAATGGTCTACAAAGCTTTTAGAACTCTTGACACATTCAAAGTGTCCTGCAGGATGGCATCACTGTGTGAAATGACAACACCACAACCCAACAAGACCAAAAGGTCACTCATGGCTTTGAGAAGACAATTCAGGACACCGCAAAGTCTTGTATAGCAGTGGGAGGAACATCTTATACAGGTATATAAAGCAGACTGTGACAATCTTGCGGTCTTGTATGTGCAGTATGTTATCATCCAGTTGACGCTTAGTAACCACAAGGGGGCGCCAGAGAGCCCCCAGACACAGTAATACTATTACTACAACAACAACAACATTTATTTCTATAGCACATTTTGATACAAATGATGTACCTCAAAGTGCTTTACATGATGAAGAAAGAGAGAAAATAAAAAATAAATAAGAAAATAGAATTAGGGAACACTAACATAGAATAAAAGTAAGGTCGGTGCACGGTGGCGCAGTGGTAGAGTTGCAGCCTTGCAGTACGGAGACTTGCGGTCGCTTCCTGGGTCCTCCCTGCGTGGAGTCTGCATGTTCTCTCCGTGCCTGCGTGGGTTTCCTCCCACAGTCCAAAGACATGCAAGTTAGGTGCATTGGCGATCGTAATTGTCCCTAGTGTGTGGTGGGTGTGTGCCCTGCAGTGGGCTGGTGCCCTGCCCAGGGTTTGTTCCTGCCTTGCACCCTGTGCTAGCTGGGATTGGCTCCAGCAGAACCCCATGACCCTGTGTGAGGATATAGCGGATTGGAAAATGACTGACTGACTAAAAAGTAAAGTCCGATGGCCAGGGAGGATAGAAAATAAAGAAAAACTCCAGACGGCTGGAGAAAAATAAATAAAATCTGCAGGGGTTCCAGGCCACAAGACCACCCAGCCCCCTCTAGGGATTCTACCTAACATAAATTACCTCAAAAACATAAATGAGGAGTGCGTTACAGTAATCTAGTCGACTGAAAACAAAAGCATGAGCTCATTTCTCAGCATCTTGCAAAATTATAAGATGTCTAACTTTTGCAATGTTTCTTAAGTGAAAAAAATGCTGTCCTAGTAATCTGATTTATATGTGATTTCAAATTCAGGTCTTGACTTTTAAGCCTAATGCATCCAGTTTATGTCTAATAACCTCATTATATCCATTTTTGCCGATCACTAAAATTTCTCTTTTCTTCTTATTTAGTTTGAGAAAATGACTACTCGTCCTCTCAGAAACGCAAGCAAGACATTGGGGTCAGTGAATCAAGAGAGTCGGGGTCATCAGGCGCTATTGATAAATACAGTTGCGTGTCGTCAACGTAGCTGTGGTGGCTCACATGATGCCCCGAGATGATCTGACCTAACAGAAGCTTGTAAATCGAAAAGAGCAGCGGACCCAGGATAGAGCCTTGTGGACCACCATATAGAATATCAGGGGTCTTTGAAGTATAATCGCCACAACTAACAAAGAATTTTCTACCTGCCAGGTAGGACTCAAACCAATTAAAGACCCTGCCAGAGAGGCCCACCCATTGACTAAGGCGATTGCTAAGAATATTGTGATCAATGGTATCAAATGCGGCACTCGGATCTAACAGATAGACGGCCTCTGACTGCATTTACCAGAAAGTCATTGACTACTTTAACAAGTGCACTTTCTGTACTGTGATTTGTTCTGAAACCCGACTGAAACTGATCAAGAATAGCAGGTTTATTGAGGTAGTCAATCTAGGACAGTCCACAATGTAAGAATCTAAATACAATAAAGAGTTTTCATTCCACAAAGCACCTTCCAATGAACACGTCTCCAACAATCAGCCACACTCTTATATATAAAGCAGACTGTAACACTCTTGCCGTCTTGTATGTACAGTGTGTTATCATCCAGCTCACGTTCAGAAAGTTTCTGGTGTGCTCCGTAAAAGCAACTGATAGTTTTATCATGAAAAATACGTAGTCGTATTATTTGTTTGTCATTTATTATTTGTTTACTATATTTTCATCTTGCATTATTCTTATTGTAACAATGTCGTACCGGTAACTGAATTACATCAACCTAACAATATCCATCCATCTATTATCCAACCCGCTGTATCATAACTACAGGGTCACGGGGGTCCGCTGGAGCCAATCCCAGCCAACACAGGGCGCAAGGCAGGAAACAAACCCCGGGCGGGGTGCCAGCCCACTACAGGGCACACACACACACACACACACACACACACACACACACACACTAAGGACAATTTAGGATCGCTAATGCACCTAACCTGCATGTCTTTGGACTGTGGGAGGAAACAACCTAATAATATTATCAATTTAATTGACTTTTCTTTGTTGTCAAAAATTCTCACGTAAAAATTTATCACACCACGAAACAAAAATTAAATGTCAAGTTATGTTTTCTTTTTAATTATACTAGGGGGCTTTGCTTGCCAACCCCTCCCCAAACCCAGTGCTACGCCCTGCTGTGAAGAGGGGGGCTGAAGGCACCCCAAAGAGACATACCAGCTCCTCCGAAACCCCTCTTAAAACGGTGATACAATTGGAAACAAATATTTGCTGCTGCTTTGAAGATTTAGAAGCCTGCACAGCAGCTGTCCTTTTGTCTCACTGCCTTGTCTCTCTTCTCCCCCAGATATCCTATGCAATCTCTTTTCGCTGTTCCATTATTTCACCGAATAATATTTTCTGTTTGTTTGTGCTAATGCGATCTTTACTCTCATTTTCTTGAGACTTTCGAATTTTCCTACTTCCATTATCTCTAACCTGCTCTGCATGTGTATCGCGGGACTTGCTTCCAAAGGTTGCAAGTATGATGTGACTTGACCGTCTCGCGGGACGTGAAAGTGTCTCTCTGTCTCTCTTCAAAAGATCATGTCTCTTCTTATAATAGAGAGATTTTTCTCAAACAATTTAAAAGAAAAAAATGTATTTTATTCCCAGGCAATGCCGGGTATTTCAGCTAGCTAATTATTATTATTATTAAATGCAAGAAAAATAACACTGATCTGCAGAACAAAATCCCTAAAATGGATGTAGGGGTTTACATTGTGACAACATTCTTGTTGCTCAGACAATAGGAAAAGGGCGAATAAGATGCTAGTATATTTTGAAAAATGTGTTGAATATAAATCAAGGAATATTCTGTTCAGCCTCCAGGTGTCACTAATGAGAGCACATCGGGTGTATTTTCTGCAGTTCTGGCCAGAGTGCTAAATGGGGACATAATGACAACTAATGACAAGTGAATTAGACTGCAGGACAAACAAATCTGGATGGCGAAAGATTCACCAATATGGTCATTAAGAAGAAGGCACTTAAATAGAAATAACCAGCACATAGAGAGAAATAGAATAAAAAATCAGAAGGATGATGAAACGCTTAAACATTTTATTTTGCTAACATTAATTTTATTTAATTTTTTTTTCATTTTTATTACTATTTAATTTAATATTCTTTCTTTGTATCAGTATACTGCTGCTAGATTATGTGAATTTCCCCTTGGGATTAATAAAGTATCTATCTATCTATCTAAACTAAAACACACAGTAAATGATCTACTCTATAATAAAAACACTAAGGTCTTTGTGTCCAGTCCCTCTCAGCAATCCGATTGGTCAGTTTGGATGAAAGTGTGAGACGTACGAGGAGGACTTAAGACATAGGACGTAAGCCTGAGTTACCTTCAAAGACGGAAAGTATAAAATAAATGACAAGAGTCTGAGAACCAGGCATTGTGGGAAGGCACACACGAGACGTTCACACGCGCAAATACAGAGGGAAGGTGGCTGAACGTACAGTGGTGTGAAAAACTATTTGCCCCCTTCCTGATTTCTTATTCTTTTGCATGTTTGTCGCACAAAATGTTTCTGATCATCAAACACATTTAACCATTAGTCAAATATAACACAAGTAAACACAAAATGCAGTTTTTAAATGATGGTTTTTATTATTTAGGGAGAAAAAATCCAAACCTACATGGCCCTGTGTGAAAAAGTAATTGCCCCCTGAACCTAATAACTGGTTGGGCCACACTTAGCAGCAATAACTTCAATCAAGCGTTTGCGATAACTTGCAATGAGTCTCTTACAGCGCTCTGGAGGAATTTTGGCCCACTCATCTTTGCAGAATTGTTGTAATTCAGCTTTATTTGAGGGTTTTCTAGCATGAAGCGCCTTTTTAAGGTCAAGCCATAGCATCTCAATTGGATTCAGGTCAGGAGTTTGACTAGGCCACTCCAAAGTCTTCATTTTGTTTTAACTGTAACTAATCCAGATGAATGAATGTTATTGAGCTTCATTCAGAGACATGAAGATGCTGGGGCAACTTAAGACCATCCTGTTCAAGTTAATTGTCAATATACTTTTATGTACCAAACTTAATGATTAGCACCCCCTTATCTCTTAATTTCACTGCATACACAGTACATTAATTACTCTTTCCTCCTTCTGTATAATGCCGACATAATTATTCAAATTAAGAGAACACACACAATTTGCAGACCTCTACCAGAAATTTCTATTTTTTTTTTCTTCAATATTTAAAATAAACTTCATTCACCTTTTCAGGCAGCAAAAGTACAAATTTCCATTATTCTTGACTACTTATCGGAGAGCAGATTCTTTTACAAACTGCGACACTAGAGAGCGCTGTCACTCCTCTGACCTGACAGACAAACATCCAGGACACCAGGTAAAAGAACAAAAAGATGCTTTAATTCTTCCTTTTCCTGTAATAGTGCCTCTAAACTCCCCAACCACCATACACAGGCTAACAAAATAATATTCATACGAGGGGTGATCAAAAAGTACTGCTGCTGCAGCATCTCGCACGGCACTTTACAGCAGCTGCCTTTGCCATCTACTCTTTGTCTTTTATTTCCGGGCCTGGCGTGGTTAAATGTCTTGGGATGCGAGTTCTTGATATTTTACTTTATAATTTAAAAATGGAATATGAAAATCTAACAACATCACATTAAAGTTCGATACATTCTGAAAAGAAGAATACCAAACATATATACGTAGTTTTTAAAATAAGCCCGATTCAAAGCGTGACATAAAATCGTTGCACTTTTAGGCTTAGGGATAGATAGATAGATAGATAGATAGATAGAGGCACTATATCATAGATAGACAGATAGATAGATAGATAGATAGATACAGGCACTATATCATAGATAGATAGATAGATAGATAGATAGATAGATAGATAGATAGATAGATATAGTGAAAGGCACTTTATAATAGACAGATACTCTAGATAAAAATGGCTTGGGGCAGCCACCCGTGTATTATCCCTGGCTGCACAAGGGTTACATTTTTGGAGGAGTTGTGACTGGTTCAATGTCCAAAACAGAAATGATGACATGTGGCAAAGCTGGATGCTTTAAAGGTCTGGACAGAAAGCGACGTCATCATGGGAGGCCTGTAGAACCAGAAGTGACGTCGTCTGGGCAGGAACTGGCGTCATCATAAGGCGTTAGTACCAGAAAGTGACGTCATCACGTGCGCCAGAACCGGAAGTGACACCATCACAGGTGTGCCATTGTCTGGGCAGGAACTGGCATCATGATAGGCGCCAGAGATCAGGAAGTGATGTCGTCTGGCAGGAAGTGATGTCATCATGGGGGCCAGAACCCTGTGGAATTTCCCATAAATGGTCTGCAGAAAATTGAGAGAAAAAGTCCGTGCACCTCTCCACCCCCTGGACAGACAAAGAATTGTCACTATTCGAGCACTTTAGCTGCCTCCCTTGTGCATGTGTGTGACAATCTCTGTATCTTGATATCGATATACGAGGGATATCCAGAAAAAAAGGTTACAACAGCTGTTAAAAATCGAAAAATGAAATATTTCAACCAAATTTACAGGGTATGTTCCAAAATATGTGTTTATTTCTCAACATAATCGGCGTCAACTTCGATGCACTTCTTCAGCCTGGGCACCAGCTTTTTTTATACCCTCGTCGAATACGCTCCGCTCCACTTCAAAGCCACTTCTCCACTGTCTCCTTCACCTCCTCATCGTTGGAAAAACGTTTCTCACCCAAGAATTCTTTCAGTTTGGTTTCCACAAGCTGACGATGGATCTCGGCCGCGGATTCGCGACGCAAAGTGAGGAACTTGATGACCGAACGAATCTCGCATCAGCGGTAGGTGGAGCAAAACGGCCTCAGCAGAGGTTGACGAACTCGCTTGCTGTGATGACATTTCACAACTGACTGACGCGGTCCCGGGCTTATTTTGACCGTTAGGACCACCCTACACGCAGGTATGCCAACCTTCGAAAAAAAAAATTTCCCTTGTAACCTTTTTTTCTGGATATCCCTCATATATCTATATTTATCTATATATCTATACACACACCTATACATACATCTACTAAAAACTAGCTACAGTATATAAAACCACTCTAGCCAGAATGAAATTTAAAATAATGATCTTAAAATATTGTACTATTTAATAGAAGTGCCATCCAATCCTCAAGAAGATGCTGCTGTGTCAGACAATTTCAAACTAAACCACCGACATGTATCTGTCACATTATAACATACAGGGTACGAGTGAAACACATGGGGGTCAAGGCCCACAAACATTCAGTGTTGAGAGTGTGCAGTTTATACATACAAAAACTAAAGACATTTGTTAAAGAGAACAGCACACAAATAACAAACAGTACTTCACACACTAGATTAAGATGCAATATTAAGATTCTTTAGCCAGAGTTCAGTAACCTAAATGGCCTGGTAAAAGAAGCCAACTGCCTCAGAAAGCTTACGGTGTTGGACCAAATATTGCTGTGCCATTGGCTTAGTGGTGGGGGTCTTTGATAATTTTTCCTGCTTTCTTCAGACACCATCTCATATATAAACGTCTACACGTGGAAGTGTGTGTGTCTGTCTGTTCGGCCCAGAAGTGAGAGGTGGAGTCGGGGTAGGAGCTCCACCTCCGAGAAAACAGAAAATTCGCTTAGCCGCCAATAACACAAGCGAGGTGAGCACGTCCGCAAAATGAAACCACCGAAGAAAGACAAAGTCGCTCAGCTGCTAACATCGCCAAAACGGTATCCCTTTTACTTTGCCTCCCACCGCTAACACACAAGCGAGGTTGTAACGGCCGACCCCTTTATCTAGGCCAGCAACTACACCACCAAGATAATTGCCTTGGCTAACCTGAGGATTCTCCAGATTATGACAAATCGTACTCCTTACAAACAGGGCTGTGGAGTCAGAGTCTGAGTTAATTTTGGGTAACGGGAGTCGGCAAAAAAAATTTTTTTAGTTGAATTATAATGAAAAGAAAATACAGCAAGTTCAAATGTCTCATTTCACAAACAATAATCATAATGAAGTACTTCTCTGATGTAAGAATAAAGCCCAGTGCACAGTTGTGTTACTACTAGTGTGAAGTGCAGATGAGCCATTATACAACCTGATGACATTCACATATTGTAATCTGGATTAGGGTCCATTACAAAAAACGTGTTTTTATTTTATTTCAGATATAATGTGTTTAACAAGTTAATATGAGTGTAAACAAGTGTAACGATGTGGGTGGAGGTGTGTGCTATGGCCTGATGTGTGTTCAGGGGTTCGGGCCTTGTGTTAAAACTGGCCAATATGGTAGAGAGTTAGCTTCCTAGCCAGTAGTTCTATGGTTAAATGACGTGTATGTTGCTGTCCTTCAATTAACATGGAAATACATTAGCATATTAAAATACAGAGAAGTTGGAGTAGGGGTCAGAAGTACCGGAAACTAAGGAGTCCAAGGATATACAGTATCTACCGACTCCACAGCCCTGCTTACAAGCAGGCCTCTTTCCCCTCAAACGACAAAATAACAGGCACTGAGAAAGAAAAAAAATATATATATACATATATATCTCTATATCTATATACAGTATCTTTATACAGTAATCCCTCGCTATATCGCGCTTCGACTTTCACGGCTTCACTCCATCGCGGATTTTAAATGTAAGCATATCTAAATATATTATCACAGATTATTCGCTGGTTCGCGGATTTCTGCGGACAATGTGTCTTTTAATTTCTGGTACACGCTTCCTCAGTTTGTTTGCCCAGTTGATTTCATACAAGGGACGCTATTGGCAGATGGCTGAGAAGCTACCCAATCAGAGCAGGTATTACGTATTAAATAAAACTCCTCAATGATATACGATGTGCTTCATTGTTTGCTTTTCTATCTCTCCGACATTCTCTCTGCCTGACGGAGGGGGTGTGAGCAGAGGGGCTGTTTGCACAGAGGATACGGACGCTTCTCTACAAAATGCCGCTTTATCGCGGTGCTTCCGCATACTTAAAAAGCACAAAAGCACGTATTGATTTGATTGCTTTAATCTTGCGCGCTCTCTCTCTCTGACGTTTACTTCTTTGATGAGGAAGATATGTTTGCATTCTTTTAATTGTGAGAAAAAACTGTCATCTTTGTCTGGTCATGGAGCACAGTTTAAACATTTGACTAAAGGGTGTTATTTCATGTCTAGAGGGCTCTAATAATGTTAACAGTGGGGGAGAGTTTATAAGGGCTTAAAATATATAAAAATAACCATACAAACATACGGTTTCTACTTCGCAGATTTTAATCTAGCGCGGGGGGTTCTGGAACGCAACCCCCGCGATCAAGGAGGGATTACTGTATATATATATATATATATATATATATATCGTATATTGCACCAATTACACTTAAGTCTGGGCCTTCCTTCCACCGCCTCCGTTCCTCCTTCCTGAGCTCTGTCCTCTTCATCCCAACTGCAGTTAATGACTGGAGGAAGGTGGCCTCTTTTATACCCACACGGACAGGTGCCCTCCGACGATCTTCCTGAACATCCGGGTGTCCCCAATAATCCTTTTGGCAGCACTACCGGATATGGCAGAAGTGCTGACATCCAGGGCTCCTCAATCCTCTGGGCACCCCATTGTGGTGGCCACAGGCCCCAATAGGGTCAAGCTTCCATGCTCAGTTCCTGTGGCCCCAATACAAACCAGGGCGGCTGCCCTCTGGTGGTCCGCAGTTGGCATAGTTCCTCTCCCAGTCCTTCCAGGCGTCCCAGCTGGACACAGCCCCCAGCCGACTGCCACAATATATAAAATTTATATGAACACACAAATATACAATAATAATATTTACAAAAACCCTCCCTTCTCCCTTGCCTCTAAACAATAAATGAATAAACACGGAACAGAAACACAAGCACAGATTAATGATAAATGGCAGTTGAAATGTATGTGATAAATGAGTCCAAAGCTAATAAAGTCCGGCAATAACTGAATATTAGCTGAAGTGATATTTTGCTTTTTCCCAAAAATATAAAAACGACCACACCGTCCAAGTCCTCGGCAATGGCGGATAGGAATCCAAACTCCACAGTTTCTCTGCACTGGTTGTCGTGACGAGGACTGAAAAAGCAAGCAGTGGAATTGCACAACGAACAGAAGTGACGAGTTACGGATATGTAAAGCGGCTCCTTTCTTCTCTCGATCTCCTTTTCTGCTCCTCTTGTTTAAAAATCTGAATGTCCCGGATGTAATTGGTTGCGTAAACAGGAAATTCCAATCTTGGGTTTGCGGTCTCCCTTCATCATCTTTCCCCATTTAACTTACAGGGACAATATTTACTTACACACACACACCAGTAAAGCGGGACGATGAAAACAAAACGCAACTCAGCACAGACACCAAAAAAATACCTATTATTACGTAGCCCCGCTACAAGGTGAGCATGTCGGCAAAACGAAAACTCCGAAGAAAGAAACTCACTCAGCCACTAATGCACAAGCGAGTCGAGCACGTCGGCAAAACGAAACCTCCCAGGAGAGAGACGCCCAGAGAAGTTCCTTACAATTACTTGACATCTCTACATTTCAATTTTTTTCCTGACAATTTCAATAGTTTCTAGGACCCCGGTCTTACACAGCTAGTCTAATTTATATGTCTTGAAGGCAGGAGAGATTGCCTGAAATGATGCGTCTGGCAGACCACTCTACCCTCGGTAAAGCTTTGTGGATGAGGACCACGCAGCTCCCATACCAGGACGTTTAAATCAGTGGACAGAAAGATCAAGCAGATAACCACAAGTGGATTTTAACGTTTTCATAATTCGCACCCTACCTTAAACACACGTGAAGAACAACTGCAGAATCCACATAGTCCAATTTTACAAAATTTATTATACAAAATTAACACAATATCAATAAAATTATATCCAGTAGGCATATTAGTGTAAGTGATTAAAACAATCTGCAAAAGAAATTTTATTTATCATAATTTGTTTAGGGGTAGGGAGATACAAATTTTAACAAAAATGGAGGAAACTACTAGAAAAGAATTTCTGCCACACAGAAAAACCGATGACAACTTTCTTTGTCGGTAATTTAATGTACTACTCCAAGTCTTATAAAAATGCTGGTATAACAATCCTTCTATATAAAAGCGGTCGGGATTGTCCTTCCGTCCCGTGAGTGCTACGCAGGCGCGGAGTTTCACACACGCCCCGTCCACTCTGCAATGCACGATGGGATTTGTAGTTTCGTTTTTCCAGGTAAAAGATGATTTTCTACTCCAGACTGTGCGAGTTCTTCATCTTTCTTACTATATAAAAGTGGTCGGGATTGTCCTTCCGTCCCGTGAGTGGAAAGCGTAGCGGTATTCCGCTTATCACAGACTTACTACTTGCAGCTTGCGGTACGAAGCGACATGATGTGAGCAGAGTTCTGGTGCTCCCATCGTTCCCTTGCTTTTGTGTGCGATGCGCTGGAAAAATAAACAAAATGATGTCTCTGGAAATAATTAATGTTGATGGAGTACAAATGCCTCACCGCGTAGTAAATATCAGGGGGTTTCAAAAGGGCGACCTCAATATAGAAAAAAGTTTAAATTTCATCACAAAAATAACAGAAACTACGAGTATTAAAGTAATACCGCTCAAATGCAATATAACCAAATTAATGAGTTTGTATAAAATATCAAATTGATCTACATATTGAAAGTGGTCAACTTAAAAGTCGGTCGCCTTAAAAGGCGGGTCAGCCTAGTACATACTATTGTATGTTAGCTGTCCATTCTTGGTATTATGTTAACAGCAAATAAGCCTAAACCAACAAAGACATCACACAGGCCCGGTTTTCTTGTCGTCTTGGACTTTGAATAATTACGTTTCTATAACCTTTTAAATACTAACTGATAAATGTAAACAATCAGTGTGTGGTGTGTAATGGATAAAAAGAGTAAAAGCTTTAGAAATAAAATGGTATATATATAAAAAAAATAAATAAACTTAAGTACCAAAATGAGGATTTCAGCTTGGAGGTGGAGGGGGTAAACATTTTTTGTAAATTTTCTGATAAGAGTTTACACAAAAACACGTCCATCCTTGTTTCCTTAATACCATTCACGGTAACCCCGACTTTGAGAGCTTCACAAAATCTTTCACCTTCCGAGTTTATTCAGAAGAAGAAAAAGTTATTTTCCAAATGAACACTTTATGATGGTAAAAGAAAGATTTGGCAAAGAGATCACAGAAAAAGAAAAGAAAAAAATGAAGTCTCTCCACTCTACAAATTACAACTCTACATTCTGTTTACTGGCCTTGTTTGTTTCTTTGCCCGACGTTTTTGAATTTTTCTTCTTCTTTTTCTCTGCATTGATCTCGTTGACGTCACTTTCATGCTCTTTGCTTTTTTTGGTGGCCCCTTTCCCAGGGTACACCTGACCCTCCACAGTAACATCGGCGCAGCGGTCCTGGTTAGTAAGGAAGTCCTTGATCTCCCATGCGTAACTCCCATCCCGTAACATGAATATGACTCGATTGGAACCGACAACAAATCTAAAAAAAATAAACAGGCAGGTTAATCAAACAAGAACACCACATGGAAGAACGAATACGAGCCACACTGAGAAGACATCATAGAGAAGTTGATACGGCTAAATGGAGGTATGCAGTTCAAGGTAGATATGAAAGGAGACCATTTCACTTAAGTTTAAAATAATATTCACTAAGAACTACTGAACAAATAATGTGATTGGTGGTTCCATCTTTTCAAGATGGCAGTTAACGGTTTCATTAAAGCAATCTAAAATTTGAAGAAAGTCATAAAAAAAGTTCTATAAACTCTATAGTACTCTAGTCAAAAAGGAATACTAAAACAAATAATTTAAAGAAAGATCTTGAAATTTACTATTTAATATAAAGTCATTCCGTCAAGTCCTAAACAAGATGATGCGGTGTCATACTGTTTCAAACTAAACCATTTCACGGAATAACTTTCTTTTACCGATGCTAGCAAAAACAGATAAAAAAAGAAAAAAAAAATCCCCATAATGCTAGTGTTGAGCCCCATATAGCTAAAACAGAGACAGCCACGTACACTTCATAAACAGGGAAACAAGCAATATACATACATACATATATATACATACATTATATATATATGTATATATATATATACACATATACATACATACATATATATATACACATACACACATAAGAATTTTTGAAATTGTTGCAGATGTATTAAAAAAGAAAAACTGAAATATCACATGCTCCTAAGTATTCAGACCCTTTGCTCAGTATTTAGTAGAAGCCCCCTTTTGAGCTCATACAGCCACAAGTCTTCTTGGGAAAGATGCAACAAGTTTTTCACACCTGGATTTGGGGATCCTCTGCCATTCCTCCTTGCAGATCCTCTCCAGTTCTGTCAGGTTGGATGGTAAACATTGGTGGACAGCCATTTTAGGTCTCTCAGAGATGCTCAATTGGGTTTAAGTCAGGGCTCTGGCTGGGCCATTCAAGAACAGTCACAGAGTTGTTGTGAAGCCACTCCTTCGTTATTTTAGCTGTGTGCTTAGGGTCATTGTCTGGTTGGAAGGTAAACCTTCGGCCCAGTCTGAGGTCCTTGGCACTCTGGAGAAGGTTTTTGTCCAGGATATCCCTGTACTTGGCCGCATTCATCTTTCCCTCGATTGCAACCAGTCGTCCTGTCCCTGTAGCTGAAAAACACCCACACAGCATGATGCTGCCACCGCCATGCTTCACTGTGGGGACTGTATTGGACAAGTGATGAGCAGTGCCTGGTTGTCTCCACACACTGAGGAGAGGCAAGACACATGACAGCCCGCATGGAGTTTGCTAAAAGACACCTGAAGGACTCTGAGATGGTGAGAAATAAGATTCTCTGGTCTGATGAGACCAAGATAGAACCTTTTGGCCTTAATTCTAAGCGGTATGTGTGGAGCTGTATTAGCTCAAAAGGATGCTTCTACTAAATGCTGAGCAAAGTGATATTTCAGTTTTTCTTTTTTAATAAATCTTTTTTTGTCTGTCAATATGGGGTGCTGTGTGTACATTAATGAGGGAAAAAATTAATTTAAATGATTTTAGTAAAGGGGGGTCTGAATACTTTCCGTACCCACTGTATGTGTGTGTGTGTATATATATATATATATATATATATATATATATATATTATGTTATATTATATTATATACACACTGTGTACAGCTTGATAAGGTCATTGTCACATGTACAGAACAGTGACATTTTTACTTGAATGTGCTAATCAACATGCTACACATCGCCACCCTGTGTAAATATCTTAAAAAAATAAATAAATAAATAAAAGTTACACATTTGACCCTTTAATAAAATTGGCAGATAAAGGGCTTACTACATTAAGAAAGTGTGCGAGTAAACATATACATGTACACATAGTAAATTTCCCCTTACCTTTGGACATCGTAATTGGCATTAAACAGGCTGCCTTGCCACAGACTACTGATCTCTTCAGTCTCCTTTTCTGTGGGTTCACCCGAGATGGTTGCAAACATCATCAACGTTCTCCCCTTTTTAGATAATTTTAGGAGTTCTTCTGGTTTTTTAGGATCAATTTTAGAAAAGTCAATTGGCGGTGGAGATCTCTTATGCTCTGGGAGATCACCTTCTTCGATTTCGTCATCTTTCTGTTGAAGATGAAAAGCACACAGTACATGTTAGTATGCTGAAAGCAGTCCGTGGCTGTGTTAGAATTTACTGTCAATGGAGTTAAGGATGTTTAATTAGTAACAGCACACAATTACACTTCCTTGTGAGGCACAATTTGGTCGCTGGTTTTAAGAGGTCAATGTACAGAATGGGTTAATATTAAAGCAAGTACAAGTTAAAACTGGATTACTTGTGTGTTTCTTTCACTAATTTTTAACATTTACCTTTTAATAAACAAAGGTCATTATTTTTAACTTTTACAATAAACAAACATTACACAGTAGTTTACCGATATACATACAATAATACGATTAAAGACTAAAATCTCCCTAAATCTAATCTTTAACTACTAAAATGGAGCCTACATGAAAAAGCAGCATTTTACTGCACAAACATCACAAACATCCCCGCGACCAGCAGTTTAAGGAGCACAAATGTGTTTGACATGAATTTTTACTAAATGCTTTACAAACAATCTGCACACATCAAGTGTCACCAAGCTGCTGCAGAGGACTCAAAATGCAGCAGGACGTCTGGTGTTCAATGAACTGAGGGGGCACACGCACGTCACTCCTGTTTTCAGATCACTACATTGTAGCAGCACACATTTTTTTTTTCCCATTTTTATTACTATTTAATTTAATATTGTTTCTTTGTATCAGTATACTGCTGCTGGATTATGTGAATTTCCCCTTGGGATTAATAAAGTATCTATCTATCTATGAAGTTCAAATCCTTGATGCTTGCCCACAGAGTAGTCAGTGGGGCAGCACCAGTATTATATGGGGACACCAGTGAGGTCCTGGGCCTGTTCTTAACCACTCAGGCCTGTTGACGAATGGCATCTGGTGCTCTCAGTTCGCAGTCTTTTCAAGTGTCGCTCCTACCCGGTGGAACAAACTGCCCCCTTCATTCAAACTGTTGACCCCCTCCATGTGCTCAAGATGTGTTTGAAGGCTCTCTTGTTTGGTGAATTTTTAACTTGGCTTTAATAACCTAGGAATTGTTACTAGCTTGTATTGTGTTCTGAGCTCCTCACTAGTGATGATCAATGTTGGAATTTTCTCCTGTAAAGCTTGCTCCTAAACAGCCCCCTAGACCAATGCTTACCTGATTATCCATCCATTATCCAACCCGCTATACCTTAACTACAGGGTCACGGGGGTCTGCTGGAGCCAATCCCAGCCAACACAGGATGCATGGCAGAAAACAAACCCCGGGCAGGCCGCCAGCCCACCGCAGGGCGCGCACACACACACACAGACCAAGGACAATTTAGAATCGCCAATGCACCTAACCTGCATGTCTTTGGAACTTTGGGAGGAAACACACTCAGACACGGGGAGAACATGCAAACATGGAAGCGAACCCGGGTCTCCTAACTGCAAGGCAGCAGCGCTACCCACTGCACCACCGTGCTGCCCTTACCTGATTATGTTGATCTCTTTTGTGAGTAGCTTCAGATAAGCAAATAAATGTAAATGTGAATTTAATTCACCCAATTTTAAAGGTGCTAAACCCCTAACTGTGGGCAGCATGGTGGCACAGTGGTTGAGCTGCTGCCCTGCAACAAGGAGACCAAGGTTCACGATTTCCTCCAGTTTCCACCCCCAGTGCAAAGACATGAAGGTCATGGGGAATGGCAATACTAAATTAAGACCTAGCATCTGTGTGTTCACCCTGTAATGGACTGGCACCCTGCCCACGGGCTGTCTGTCCCTGTGCTTTCCAGGATAGGTTCCAGCTTCCCCACAACAATCTTCAACATGTAGCAGGTTTAGAAAAGGGATAGATGCTTACAGTCAACCGACATTCATAATCAGTGTTTATTAACTCACAAGTAACGGCGACACGTCAACTGCAAGGAAACCAGCAGCAACTTTGAGTTCCTAATCAAGTAGAAAGAACCCATCAGCGGGCATCGCGTCACTTTAAAGAAGGAATTTAAAATAACGGAAATATCTGGCATGGCAGAATGAGAGCGCCAGGGCGCTGTTTAAGCAAATCAAACACATTCTACCCTTTATAGATAATATGAGTAATCGTCCATTTTTATTGACAACAATTGGATTATTCTAAATAATAAACTGGTAGAAACGATCAGCCCGCCACTGTGGACTCCTGTGATGCCCCTGGAATTGAGGATGGGCAACATAACCTTCAGAAAGAGTCGTATCTCTTGGACTTGAATATACAAAAACCCATTTTCGGCTTTTATTACTTGTCATTTCACTACAATGTTCTTTTCACAATTTATTTTAAGCCATCAGATAAATGAAGAGTATAAGAAATAGTATTTGCCATTCTTTTTTTTCTAATATGCGCTCACGCTTCACGCACCATTAAAAAAAAAAAAAGATTTCACAGAATGTAGTTAAATTAAATGGGATATAAATATACACTGCCGATACTTTCAAGTTCAGACGAGGCAATTGCCTTCTATTCACAATAGACATAATCTGGCAGACAGCCTACCTCCCACTCTTCCAGTAGTCTGGCCATATCAGCATCGTTATAATCTCTGATGTCCTTTTTCTTTTTGCCTTTTTCATTTTCATTATTTTGCGCTGCAGCTAGGAACGTCGCCGTAACGTAAAAAAGCAGAAACACACAAACCCACTTGCTGCGCGACGCCATGATTTCCAAGTGTTTCACACTAACTGGCCGGCATAAGAAACGTCATAAATTGACGTAAAGGACGCGACCAATAACACGTCGGCACATAAAATGGGCGGACTCTACACGTGAGGCGCGAAAGGCTTTTTCAAACGAAGCACGAGGGGCGGGGCGTTAATCCCAGCCAGAAGGCAGAGACGTGAAATGCTTGTTTCAGTTTAAGACCCTGAATGAATTAAGTAATCTGTATGTGGACCAGTCGATATTAAAATGTGCATATCTAAAATTAGACCTCCGACTAGCCACAGTTCTCCTTTAGATACCTAAAATGAGATTACATGTTGTCTCTCTGTGTAAAGATCTGTAATTCTTTTTTGACACATGAAAGCTGAGAGACTTTTCATATTGACAGATGTGTTTGAATTAAAAGTTTTCAAACCTTTATGCAATTTAATTAGTAAAATGTAATTAAAGATCTTTTTTATTTTAACTTGTCCAGATGTGATTACAGATAAGTAATGCTTGAATTGTGACAAGTCAGAATATTATAGATCATTTACATTGAAAGCAATTAGAATAGTTAACCAGAAGAGTCCCTCAGTTTTACTGTAGATCATTAACAAAACACTCCTAAAACTGCACTTTTTGAATTTGGCCTTTTCATTACTACAACTTATTTCTACTCTTAATAAACTAAATATGCATAGAATACTCATTCTCCTCGATGAATCTGCAATCTTTATCAATCTTTGATTTTCTCAGTTTTCTTTTCCAGTTCCCTTGGTGTGGTATTCTGCTCCATTACCAGCACCTGATCAAAGTCCTGTGCAGACACCTGTGATGTCTGAATGTCTGAATGAAGGCGGATACCCCAACGTACCACGAGACCCTCTGCGTCCAATGATCTAAACCTTAAAAAACAAAAATAAAATCAGTAAAGAACGACTCAAGAACCCCTATCCAACTTAACTGGAATTTATCATTTTTTTTCTATCTACCCTGGACGAATGACCTTATCATCAGACCGTTATTTAAAAACTTTAAAAAAAGCTCTATATTTAAGGACTCTGTTTCTCTTAATTATATATCTATCTTATGTAAGTGTCAGTTGTTCATTTTTTCTATACTATCTATCTATCTATCTATCTATCTATCTATCTATCTATCTATCTATCTATCTATCTATCTATCTATCTGTCTGTCCGTCTGTCTATCTGTCTGTCTGTAGTAGGCAAGATTTAAAACTCTAGATAAATGGACAATTACATTATAGATAGATAGATAGATAGATAGATAGATAGATAGATAGATAGATAGATAGATAGATAGATAGATAGATAGATAGATAGATAGATAGATAGAGGCACTATATTAAATTATTGATAGATGGATGGTGTAGTAGGCAAGTTGCAAACTCTAAATAGAGGCAAGATTTAAAACTCTAGATAAATGGGCAATTACATTATAGATAGATAGATAGATAGATAGATAGATAGATAGATAGATAGATAGATAGATAGTAAAGGCACTATATAATAGGTAGATAATACATAGATAGATAGATAGATAGATAGATAGATAGATAGATAGATAGATAGATAGATAGATAGATAGATGCACTATATTAAATTATTGATAGATGGATGGTGTAGTAGGCAAGTTGCAAACTCTAAATAGAGGCAAGATTTAAAACTCTAGATAAATGGGCAATTACATTATAGATAGATAGATAGATAGATAGATAGATAGATAGATAGATAGATAGATAGATAGATAGATAGATAGATAGATAGATAGTAAAGGCACTATATAATAGGTAGATAATACACAATAGATAGATAGATAGATAGATAGATAGATAGATAGATAGATAGATAGATAGATAGATAGATAGATAGATAGATAGTAAAGGCACTATATAATAGGTAGATAGTACACGATGGATAGATAGATAGATAGATAGATAGATAGATAGATAGATAGATAGATAGATAGATAGATAGATAGATAGATAGATAGGGCACTATATTAAGTTATAGATAGATGGATGGTGTAGTAGGCAAGATTAAAAATGTACATAGATTAACAAGGTAGATAGTTTCTGTTTTCACATACACTAGGACTTACATTTCAGATACATACAGTACATATCAGTGAGAAAACTATATAGCTGTAATGCCTTTCTGTCTCATAATTGGTGTTTCTTTCTGGCTTTCATAGGTGCCAAGGCAGTTGGTCTGGCATCCCAACTGGGACGGAGGGTGATACCTTACCTAGCCAGGAGGCCATAATGGAAGGACAGCATAGAAGGAGATGGTTAGCAATCCTTATCCCAGGCGGAGTGAAAAGATAATGACCCTTGTTGGAGTCCTTGGGTGCCATGAGAGGGTGCTGACAGGCAATGAACTTGGAAAATGTGGATGTCAGAGAGAGTTCATTCCTCCACACAGTAGGTGGCAGTGTCCCTCCAGGCTGGTCCCAGTTAGAACTCCTGCAGTGTTGTGTGGGAGTTGGAGTGTAGAAAAGCAGCCCTGTCGGGGTCTTTGGGTGCCACAAGAGGGCACTGCTGGTAGAAGACTACCCAGGTTTCTGTATGACCTGGAAGTGCACTGGATGACCATTACTGTGGCACTTTAATTATTCCCTGGTCTGATTTACAAGAAGCCCACTGCATCTCCTCGGAGAGTCAGAGTCAGGCAAAACTCACTTTGAGGGAGAGAAGAAGAGAGAAACGTATTAATTGTGTAAATTCTTGTGTTGATCTGGCAGATGCTCAACTGGAAATGTGCATGTGGTCAAATAAAATTTGAGATGAAAGTTGTGCTGGGTGCTTTTGTGTCTGTTGTTTGGCGCCCCCTACAGGTTACACTGTATAACTACAATCTGAGGGCATTCTAGTGTCTAAACACAGAAATATAGCAGAGCAGTAAGAACATTCAATTAAAATGTTGTCTTACAGTGGGGTACATAACCTTCTATTATCTATGTGAAGACTACATTCTATTCAAATTAAGCAAAAACTTATATAAACTTGACATTAATATTAACTTAAGAAGTCTGGCTCTTACATAGAGGCTAAAGGACTCTTTTGGATAAATAGGCCAGTATTTGTTGCCTCTTATGTCATTCCCTGCAAGTCTGTGAGTCTGTGGTAAGAGGAACTTTGATCATAAATCACAGAATCGCAATTTTTAGAAAGGGGCAGGCGTCTTGAGACAATATAACATCTCCGCTGTGAAATCTAGGCAGTACGTTACCCTTCAAAGGCCTTACGTAAGTGAACAGAGCTGTGTGAAAATTTTGTTTTCTTTGCTCTGGTTTTGCCAGACTCGAGGAGCACACAGCGTGAAAACATCTTGAACGAGTGTGAGGCCTGAGCTCAAATACTGGAAGAGGTTCAGTAAGCGAGAAGTCAGGCAATCCGCCGTTTGTGTGTGTGTGTGTGTGTGCGTGCGTGCGTGGGGGGGACAGAGATGAACTCATGAACTCAGATGGGTGTCAAACGGAGTAAAACTTCCCCTCAATTGTGTTGATGTCCAACAAAAACTGGGAGCCAAGATTTCAAAAGTTGGCACAAAAGCAACATTATGAAGTGACTGTGATTTGCGCTGCAGGGAAAATGGAAAGTGCAAGCGAAAAAAGTAAAAGCCAAACTGGGCAGCTGTGATTCTTTTCTTTTCTTTTCAAGTGTTAAAGTGAGGTGGCATAGTGGCACAGTCATTGCATGTGTCTTTATGGGCTTTCTTCTGCCTGTTAGGTTGAGTGGGAACTCTAAACTGGCCTGGCAAAAGTGAAGGTGGGTATGTGCATACAGTGCCAAGAAAAACATATTCACCCCCTTGGAGGTTTTCATATTTTATTATTATACCAGCTGTGTTACTCCAGGATACTCGAAGATGGGCTGAAATCTAATTAATCAACATAGACCTCAACATTAACATTTGCAGTGCACCATCTGTTGGAATGTACTTTGTAACGCATGTAGTACTAAAATGCATTGCATTGGTCATTCCAACAGAAGGCGCATCACAACATTTGTTGTAATAAATGGCATTCCTACAAATGTCCGTGATACGTCATCTGTTGGAATGAGAAATGCAATGCATATACCTCTGTTATATGCCATTGAGTATGGTATGGACAAACCGTGGACACACAGGAAGCTATTGCAAAATAGAGGATGGTGGCAAAATTGGATGCTGTCATGTAAGATTCCCTTAATCCCCTCCAGGGGGAGCTCACTTGGAGCACTTTTAGCCACAGGCTCATTCCACCACAGTGTGCTAAGAAGTGCCTCTGGAAATTTTTTTTTTTTTTTTACCCACTTCCCAATGTACTCTTTAAGTTAATTTTGGAATTTTTGCATAATATACATTTATTTATTTTCTTATCAATTGATTGATTGATTGGCTGTATTGTCTATCCTGTGAGTCTGTGTCCTTGTTTTTTATGCTTCTGCTGCTGTTTGCATCTAAATCTCTCCTTGGGATTAATAACATTTATTTAATCTTACCTATGCAGAAAAGTAGTGCTAATGTTTGTGATGCACCATCTGTTGGAATGACAAATACAATGTATATGCCTCTGTTATATGCCATTTGGTATGGTATGGGTGAATCCTGGACACACTAGACGCTGTTGTGGAAAAGAGGATGGTGGAAAAATTGGATGCCCTCCTAAAGAATCCATGCCATCCTCTCCAGGAGGCGCTCTCTTAGAGTACTTTAAGCCACAGGCTCATTGCACCACAATGTGCTAAGAAGCATCTATGGGGGGTCTTTTCTGCCCACTGCTATCAGGCAATTCATTGTTTCCTTCTGATGTACCCTTTAAATTTGTTTTGAATATTTTGCACAATTAATATTTATTTATTGATCAATTGGATGTATTTTTTGTCATGTGACTGTGGATCTTAGTTTCTATTGTTCTGCTGCTGTATGCATCTAAATTTCCTCTTTGGATTAATAAAGTTTATCCAACTTATTCTAATCTATGCATAAAAGCAGTGTTAATGTTTGTGATGAGCCATCTGTTGGAATGACAAATGTAATGCATTTTATTATTAAAAATGTTTATGAATTTCCATCCTTTGAAATGACAAATATAATATGTTTCATTACTCAAAATGTTTGTGATGCACAATCTTATGGAATGACAGAGACACAGAAACCAAACAGACACACAGACATTTATCCTTTGGTTAAAGTGGACCACATTTAATCATTGTAGTTTTAATTTGGCTGTTTTTACACTGATAAACAGAAAAACACTCTTAAATGTCAAAGGGAAACCTGATCAAAGCAAACCAATCTAAACTAATTACAAATATTAAACATATAATGATTGATCTTATAAGTATTCCCCACCTTCAAGTCAGTATTTTATTTAGTTGATAGCAGCTATGACTGCCTTAATTCTGTGTGTAAAAATCTCTCTTCTTCTCTGTATGTCTCTCTCTCTCTCTCTCTCTCTCTATCTCTCTCTCTCTCTCTCTCTCTCTCTCTCTCTATATATATATATATATATATATAATATATATATATATATATATATATATATATATATATATATATATATACATACACACGCATACACATATATATATATGTGTGTGTGTGTGTGTGACCATCAGGGGATGCTCAAGCCTTCCAAACACAGCACAGACAGACTCTAAGCACAAGTCCCTGCAACACATGCACATTATTTCCAAGTGGGGAAGCGCTTTTCCCTCGCTCCCCAAAGCAGCACAGTACAATAACAGTCCAAAGCACAGTAAACCAGCACTTTCTTTCCTTCTTCCTTTTCTCTTCCTCCTTCCTCCTCCTCCTCCTCTTGCCAAGCTTCGTCTCTCTCTCTCCCAACTCTGGCTCCCCAACTTTAGTTAGGCGGCTCCTTTCATACTGCACTTCAGGTGGCTCATCGGTGTTATCTGGAATTACTCCCAGGTGTGGTGGAAACCCAAAGAAGGGCTCTGCAGCACCTCCTGGCAGCTCCCACAGAACCCAACAGGGCTGTGCCAAATGGAAACTCCCATAGAGCCTTGTGGAAATCCAAGGTGCCACTGCAACCCAGTGCACATCCACTCTGCTGGTCCTTCCAGTACACTGGCAGGAAAAGGACCACAGCCTTCTATCACTATATATATATCTATACTAATAAAAGGCAAAGCCCTCACTGACTCACTTACTCACTCACTGACTCACTCACTCATCATTAATTCTTCAACTTCTCGTGTAGGTGGAAGGCTGACAGGCTCATTCCTTACAGCTTCCTTACAAACGCTGGGCAGGTTTCATTTCGAAATTCTATGTGTAATGGTCATAACTGGAACCTAATTTCGTCCATATACTGTAATGGAGTTGAGCTCGATGGCCATGGGGGGCCGAGCTTCGTGTGACATCATCACGCCTCCCGCGTAATTACGTGAACTGACTGTCAACACAGTACGTAGAAAACCAGGAAGACCTCCAAAAAGCACTGAAGAAAACATGCATTATACAATTGAGAAGGCAGCGAAACAATAAGAAGCGAGCGAGTGACACATACTACCATATTCATGAGTGCTGCTACTTCAGAAACAAAGCACGGTGTAAACCTAAACTTTAAATTAAGTTCATAGACAGGCTGCCGCTGGCGTTTCTCATGCCCACAGGTAATGCGGGATACAAGTTTAATGAGAGGACGCAGGATATAAACGAGAGTTTTGATCGTTTTGTAACTAAGTTAAAATTGCAGGTGAAGGGCTGTGCTTATGCAAATTCCGAGACTGTGTTTGTGGGGATTGACAGTTAAGGCGGGTGGGGAGTCACGTCATCATCTCCCTCCCATTCACCTCATTTCGCTCTGAGCTGAGCTCCGCGGCTAAGGCCGTCTTCCGAAGCAACTTCGTCACACTGCCACCAAATACTCACAGAAAAATCCACAAGTTAATACACACGCTGTCTCTAGAGTTTCTCCACACTGAATCCTCCAGGCACTACTTACAAAAGGTCACATTGACAATCATGTTACGTTATTTTTAAAATGTTTCCTTTTCTTAGCACAAGCACAGCTGAGAAGCTTCGATGCATGTGCTCCATATCGCGTTAAAAAATCACGCATTTAATCACAAACAAAGGGGAACTTCTGTCAATGCATGATTTCCTGGTACACCGATTACATTGATGTACACATCAGAGCTACAAAAATGTAAGACTCGGAAGAAAGCGCATTGCTAGGACTGATTAGAGGAAAATTTCATTTCAAAAGACTACCCGACGGAAGCCTTGATAAAAGCGTGGTTTTGTGCACACATATATATATATATCTATATGTATATATATGTGGATGTATATGTATATATATGTTTATGTGTGTGTGTATATATATATGTATATATATATATATATATATATATATATATATATATATGACAGCAACACTCATGACAATGACAAAACAATTACATTGTCAATCATGTTACGTTATTATTAAAATGTTTCCTTTTCTTTTCATTACTTCTTTAACACACTAACTACTTCTCCACTGTGAAGCTGGTATTTGGCTACTATATATATATATATATATATATATATATATATATATATATATATATATATATATACTAGCAGAATACCCGCGCTTATATTATATATATATATACAATAGGTGTCATCACGGTCATTTTAAAAATGATGGCATCTTCATGATGCTGCCCCCTACAGCCCTGTACTGGAATGACAGGGCTAGAAAATGAATGGCTGGATGGAGTTATTGGAATAATTTGAAAAGGATTATTGGGCACACTTGGGCTGAGTCCGATGTGTCATAGCAATGGCTCATATCAAATAATTTGTTATATTATTTGGAACACGTTGAATTTTAAGGAAGACTTGAAAGATACCAGGCCTCTTTTCAGTGGCATAGCTAAGAGTTCGTGCCGCACCAAGATATCTGAATATGTTAACCTATTTAAATAGAATATTAAAATGAGTATAGAGAAAAATTCTGATAAATTTTGCATAGATTTATTCATATATAGCGAAACAGCAATAATTTTTCATCCATCCACCCATCCATTATCCAACCCACTATATCCTAACTGCAGGGTCACGGGGGTCTGCTGGAGCCAATCCCAGTCAACACAGGGTGCAAGGCAGGAAACAAACCCCAGGCAAGGTACCAGCCCACCACAGATAATTTTTCACATATAATTATTTATAAGCATTAACTAGACAAGAGTATAGTATAGACGCACTGACAGCCGTGTTCGAATTATTAGTTTAATATAATTACGCTGCGAAAACCAGAACCAGTGTAATGTACAAGTGATAGCTGGGGATGTTTTCTGCGCAGAGCATGAACGCATTCGGATTGATAATGAAACGAAATTATAAATTACTTGTTTATCTTCCTAGTAATTATAATCGGTGTAATGTTTATGTTTCTTTTTGCTATTGCCTCATAAATTTCAACTGCAGTGTCTGATGCCATCACAGAAGGACAGTCTGAAAATGATTTTTGAAGCCTTTGTGGATATAAATCAGAGAATTTTACTTTTTTCATTCATGAGTGGTATTTTTCTGAACCCTGCTGCTTACACTCGAATTGTACTGAGCCTTTTGGCCAATGATGTCAGCCCCATAAAATATGCCGCCCGGGGTGGACCGCCTCCTCCACCCACCCCTAGCTATGGCACTGCCCCTTTTTAATGGATGTCCCATTTTAATATCTGATGTGTTGTAGCAATGGCTCCCATTAAACGAGGTAGTTGTTAATTTTTTAGATTGTATGGAGTACACAGGATTTCAATGAAGAACTGAACAATACCAGGCCTCTTTTTACAGGCTGTCCCATATTAATACGCCAAACCTCACCCTAGCTGTTGGATGGTAAGGTCAAACACCATTTTGTAGGCGACCCACCCTTAGCATAGCACATGCTTGCCAAAAAAAAAAGATGGAAGGGCCCTTCATGATTTCATTCATTGTGAGCCGTGACAGCTGCTGTCAAGATTTAAAATAAAAATAACGGACATAGTTGAAATTCTTTTTGTCTCTTAACCCGCTTTATGGCAGCCCATGGGGTCGGATGGTTACACGAAGTTAGAAGGAGACGTTCTGACCTCAGGACCTCTTCAGGAGGAATTGCAAAAAATGAAACGTTGCAAAAGGCAGTTGGAAGTAAAAACGTGAGTTCAGGTACTTGTCTTCAAGGAAAATAAAGCACTTTTGTTTTTATCCGTGTCTTAGCGCAGATTGCCATTGACTTCATTTTATTATAATGAGGCCAAGATGGTGGCACATTGGTTATTTCTACTACCTGACCACTTCAGAGTTCTGTATTTGAATTATGGCTGGGTTACTATCTTTGTGCGTGTGTGTGTGTGTGTGCGTGTGCGTGTGTGTGCGTGTGTGTGCGTGTGCGTGTGTGTGTGTGTGTGTGTGCGTGTGTGTGTGTGCGTGTGTGTGCATGTGTGTGTGTGTGTTTGTGTGTTCTTTTCCAGCGGCTTTCTCTTTGCCCATCTCCCATAACACTGTGACTGGTAAAGCAGCACCTGAAACAGTTTATTGTCTTCCCTGTCTCTCCAGTGTAAGCTGCTGTAGCTTGTAACTCTTTCCCAGTTCTCACAGATCTCTTGGTGGTCTTCCTCACTCGTCTTCTTCTTGTGGGATCACTCGGTGTTTTGTGGACGGCCTGCTCTATACAGATTTACTACTCTGCCATACTCTTTCCACGCAATTCATTTAACTGGATATTCAGTCACTCGGATATTTTCTTGCCTCCATCCTCTGACTTGTGCTTTTCATGGAGTGTCCTTTGGTCTTCATTATTGGGTTAGTCGACCGTCCTGACTCAGCACATGTTGGAGTCTTCCTCATTCCAATGTATTTATACTGCCATCAAGTGAAAAACCCCACTTGACTAATTCTGTGACTTCTAAAAGCAGTTGGCTGCACCAGTGACGTTTGAGGTGTGTCATATTAAAGGGGGTGATTTATTACTTTGTGTTTTATATTTCTGATAAATTCAAACCACTTTGCAGAGATCTGTTTTCACTTTGACATTAGAGTGTCTTTTTCTGTTGATCAGTGTCACAAATGTCAAATTAAACACACTTGGATTCAATGTTGTATGACAATAAAGGTGAAAGCATCCCAGGGGGGTGAAGAATCTTTATAGATATTTGCTGGTTTGGCTGAAACTTCCTGCTTAGTCGAGGGTGTAGTCATTTCCCAGTCTGGATCAGAGTTGCTGTAAATATAAACACATTCTCCCCATCAGGTTTCCTTTTTATAGGTGGTTTGGGTACACAACATATGTTTACGCACATTTCAAACCTCTTTTTCCGTATATGCAACCTTTATAAAGGAGGCTCCAGGTTTGGCTCTGGCTCACACTGACCCTGACCAGAGGTAAACAGTTTTCCACCTCAATAACAGGATACGTGTCTGCGAGTTTGTTCAACTGCCATGTGTTTGTCATTCCAAAAGGTGGCACATCACAAACATTTTTAGTATGTGTTTAGTCATTCAAACAGATGGTGCTCGGAAATATTAACACTGCTTTCACTAATCCCATGCCAACCAGCATATAACAGAGACACGTGTGCTGTGTTTTTGTTTCCAACAGATGGTGCATTGCAGATATTAACACTGCTTTCACAAATCCCATACCAAATAGCATATAAAAGGCACGTGTGTATTGCAATTGTCATTCCAGCAGATGGTGCATTACAAACATTAACACTGCTTTTATGAATACCGTACCAAATAGCATATAACAGGGTCATTTGCATTGTGTTTCTAACAGATGGCCCCATGGAAAATGACATATAACAGAGGCATATACATTGCATCTGTCACTCCAACATATGGTGCATCACAAACTTTAACACTGCTTTTACAAATCCAATACCAAATGTCGTATAACAAAGACATATGCATTGCATTTTCCATTCCAACAGATGGTGCATCACAAACATTACCACTGCTTCTACAAATTCCATACCAAATGGCATATAAGAGGGACATGTGCATTGCAATTGCCATTTTCAACAGATGGTGCATCACAAAGTACCAAATGGCATATAACAGAGGAATATGCATTGCATTTGTTATTTCAACAGATGGTACATTACAAACATTAACACTGCTTTTATGAATACCATGCCAAATGGCATATAACAGAGACATGCCTTGCATGGTGCACTGCATACAAGCAAACAAATGGCACATCCCAAACATCTGTTGGCATTGCAAAGGCTAGCATTTTATTATTGCAAATGTCTGTGATGCGCCATCTGTTGGACTGACAAATGCAATGCACTTTATTACTGTGTGCAATACAAAATATATTTCAATAGATGGTGTACTGCACTGTAAATGATGAGGTCTACCTTGATAACTTGGATTTAAACCCGTCTTAGATGAGTAGCATAGCAAAATGGAACAATAATGCAAGTGGCTTAAAAAATTAATGGAAAACATACATCCTCACGTGATTTGCACACATGCAGATGTGATCTTTAGGGGTGGAAAACAAATTGTCAAAACTCAGACAGACCCAACTTAAAGAAATGGTAAAAGCAACATAAATGCTCTTTAAAACCCCTGACTGCTCAAAGCCAGTCGCAGTGATAGATTCTAGATCACTGCATTCCATATTTCTTAGATTCATGAATGCCCAGTAAATATTACAAAATGCACAGGCAGACGTTAGTGGACGACTGCTGGCTGAGGGCCGGGCTCCAACACCGACACCATTTTCTCCTGATTTCCTTTAATGAACTCAGCCTTCCACCTTTGCCCCAAATGCTGCACCTCCAGTACAGTCGGAGTCTGACATGCGAGCCGCAGAAAGCCGTTCACTCACCAGAAACATAAAGAGTTTCCTTACAGGACACCCCACCCAATGGCAAACTGCCCTGTGCAGCTGCACAGTTGACAATGCGAAACTACTGCGGTCTCAGCTGTCACCGGAGAGGACCTTTGGACTGAAGAGATCAAATCAAAACAACTGCGTTCAAGAACTGCCCATGCATGGCAGACATCAAACTACAAATGGTAAAAATCCAGGTGTGGATCTCAAATGTGATATAAATGGCTAAACAAAGTTTCACTTTTAATTTCTTTCTAGCAGTTGCTCATTTTAAAGCTTTTATTGATATGTTTACTTGAGCCGTGCTGCACTCTTTAGCCATCCATTTTCCAAAGCCATTCACCCAGAGAAGGGTTACGGGGAGAGCTGGGGCCAATCCCGGAAAGCACAGGGTGCAAGGCAGGATTAATCCCTGCAGAGTGCGCCAAACAGACAGCTGAGCCAGACCACCTAACCTGCAAATGTTTGGATGGTGGGACGAAAATGGAGCATGCAGAGGAAGCCCACAAGGGCACTCAGAGACTTGTCCAGAAGCCACGTGACTCCAGCTTTGTCTTGGCTGTATGCTTCAGGTCAGCGCTGTGCTGACAAGTGATTCGTCACCCCAGCAGAGGTGGTCTGCGCTCTTTTATATGAAATCACTCATTCACATAAGCATTCAGACCCTTAATTCAATACTTCAGAGAAGTTCCTCAATTCCAGCGTCTAGTCTTCTAGGTAAGTCCCAATAGGCATTGCACTCCTGGATTTGGGAAGTTTATCCCATTTTTCCTGGCAGATCCTCTCAAGCTGCATTAGACTGGATGAGAAGTATCTGTAAACTGCCATTGTCAGGTCTCTCAAAGTCTGAGCTTTGGCCTGGCCACTCAAGGACCCTCAGAGACTTGTCCCAAAGCCACTCCAGCGTTGTCTTGGCTGTATGCTTCAGGTCACCGTCATGCTGAAATGTGATCCATCACCCCAGTCTGAGGTGGTCTGCGCTCTTTTATATGAAATCACTCATTCACATAAGCATTCAGACCCTTAATTCAATACTTCAGAGAAGCTCCTCAATTCCAGCGTCTAGTCTTCTAGGTAAGTCCCGATAAGCATTGCACTCCTGGATTTGGGAAGTTTATCCCATTTTTCCTGGCAGATCCTCTCAAGCTCCATTAGACTGGATGAGAAGTATCTGTAAACTGCCATTGTCAGGTCTCTCAAAGTCTGAGCTTTGGCCTGGCCACTCAAGGACCCTCCGAGACTTGTCCCAAAGCCACTCCAGCGTTGTCACGATTGTTTGCTTCGGGTCATTGTCGTGCTAAAAGGTGAATCATCTCCCCAGTATGAGGTGGTGTACAATCCGGAGGAGGCTTTCTTCAGGGACCACTCTGGAATTGGCTGCATTCACCCATCCCTCAATTCTGACCAGTCTTCCTGTCCCTGTACCCCCCCCCATAGCGTGATGCTGTCACCCCCATGCTTCACCATAGAGCTGGTATTAGCCATGTGATGAGCAGTGCCTGATCTCCACCCGCCAAGATACTTGGCAGTTCTGCCCAAAATGCTCAACTTTTGTCTTATCAGGCCAGTGAATCTTTACACAGAATTGGCCAAAACTCCAAGGAGGTCACCATGGGATGGAGGGAGGTGTGGTGGCTCTGACACTAAGAATCTGCGCTGGCATCCTGAAGGCTGCTGGTTCAAATCCCCATCACTGCCAAAAGAGATGCTACTCTGCTGGGCCCTTGAGCAAGGCCCGTAACCTTCAATTGCTCCAGGGACACTGTACAATGGCTGACCCTGTGCTCTGACCCCAAGGGGTATGCAAAGCGATGCATTTCACTGCGTGTTGTCCTGTATAACTATGTACGTGACAAATGAATTAAGAATTATGGGACAAGAAAGACATAGCAGCACTTGAAGCCGTACAGAGGATCCCAGGACCTAAGGACGTGTCCTACTGGGACAGACTCGGGGAATTAAACTTATTTAGTCTCAAGACTTCTTGGGGACCTCACCCAGGTCTTCAAAGATCCTCAAAGGCAATGATTAAGCAGATCCAGCAGAATTCTTTCACCTTAGGGGTGAATCGCACACTTGAGAACATCAGTGGAAATTAAGGAGCAGTGCATTTAAAACTGACGACAGGAAGAACTTTAGGAAGAACCTTTACGAAAAATCGGACATGATGGACTGAACGGTCTCATCTCATTTTTCAGGTTTCTTATGTTCTTATGTACTCAAGAGTGGCTAATGCCTGATTGATGGAGTGTCACTGAGATGGCCGTCCTTCTCACAGGTTCTCCCATCTCAGCAGAGACCTTTCTGAGCTCTGTTAGAGTGACCATTAAACTCAAGCCCAGCTCCTTGATCAAGGCCCTTCTTGCCCGCGTCATACAGTGCAGCTGCACGACCAACTGGTGGTTTCAAACGTCTTCTGTTTCACAATTCTGGAGGCCACTGTGCTGCTGGGAACACTCGAAGCTTCAGAAACGGTTTGATCCCCATGCCCTGATTTATACCTCACTATTGTTTGATCACGGCGTGGGGTGGCTGAACATGAGTTCAAGCAAAGCTGGAACAACTCAAAAAGGTTTGGGACTCCAGCCGGGTAGTCCCTTTTAATTTTATTAAAATTTCACAAACTTAAACAGGTGCTGTCTTGTAATACTCAACATAAAGCAAGCGAGAACAAAATCCAAACCACTAGAGTGCTTGGTATCAGCAGACAGCCATCCATTATCCAACCTGCTATATCCTAACTACAGGGTCACGGGGGTGTGCCGGAGCCAATCCCAGCCAACACAGGGGTCAAGGCAAGAAACAAACCCTGGGCAGGGCGCCAGCCCACTGCAGGGCACACACACACACACACCAGGGACAATTTAGGCTCGCCAATCCACCTAACCTGCATGTCTTTGGACTGTGGGAGGAAACCCACGCAGACACGGGGAGAACATGCAAACTCCACACAGGGAGGACCCGGGAAGCGTGTGAGGCAGCAGCGCTACCCACTGCGCCACCGTGCCACCCTAACAGCAGACAACACAACAGAGCTTTCACTCTCCAGAACTGGTCTCATCAAGATAAGACGACTCAGGGGAGGCACCCGGTCTCTTTATAATGGAAGGGATTTGAAGGGGTGGAGCTAATTTCCTTCACTGGGAGGTTTCTGGGAGCTGTTGGGAAAATGGGAACAAATTTAGTGACATCGCCCCCTCTCACTCTGGTGGGTTACCATTGACCTCAAATGAGCCTTCGAGGAGAGCCTCAGATGCTCATGCGTGACAACGGAAATGTAAAAAGCGCTCAGTTCCTTGGACTTTGTGGCTTTGGTAATTACAATTATAATTATAATAAGCAAAGCAAAACACAAATAAATGGGCTGCCATGATCTTTGGGAAACGCTTTATATGATTTATAGGGCAGAGGGCACTTCCTGGTGGTGACTGGCAGGGTAAGCAGCAGAGACATCGGATTTTTCAGGTTGCACCAGGGCTCCTGCTTGTGATTTTAGCCTCGGTGGATTGGATTATCTTACTTGATGAATTTGAACCTCACGTTACGGATGTTATTGATTATTTACTTATTGGAACAAAGTTATACAATGCACCATTTTCACTTTCTGTGGGGTTTTAACAAAAGCGCTGACCCTTTGCTGAATATGTTGTGGCAGACGACCAGGGACCTTGCCCCTGCTGGGATGCCTGGATCAATGGAAAGAACCGGGAAGGGGGCAATATCTTCCCTGAATGCAAGAGGGCAGCCCCCCCCAATTTCCATCAAGGGTCACAGATACGGAGCTGGGAACCCTGTGGGGGTCCATGGCCCAACCAAGGGGCTGCCTGGATGGTTCCTGAGCCACACCAGGAAGTGCTGCCGGAAGACCATCATGGAGCACATCCAGGGCGTGATTAAAGGGGCCGCCTTGGGAGGAGGAAGATGGAGCTTGAGAGAGAGGAGTGGAGGCGACCAAAGAGAGATAAGACTGAGGAGTCGTGAGTGAACTGGTGGAACCAATTGTAAATAATATGTAAATAAACCCGTGTGTTTTGGACATTGGTGTTGTGTCTGTCTGTGGTCGGGCTATCTGTTACGATGTGTATCCCCTTTTGTCTGGTACTTCTCAGTACACGACTATCAAGAGTTTCAGGTTGAAGAGATTCCTGGAAGTGATATGGTGTGTGGGGGGACAAGCCAGACAGACACAGACCAAAAACTGGAAATATCGAGGAGCAGAACCATTCAGAGGACCATCAGTCAACATTAGAGATTTGAACCGCATCCTGGTGAGAAATGGAAACTCGTGAAGAGACCAAAGCAGAGAAGTAGTAGGAATGAGGAATGCAGAACATCAGTTGAACAGACATAGGAACATCTGGAGCAGCTGGAGAGGTCTGACTAGCAGCTGTCAAGAAACCCCTCAAAGAGAGAGTTGCGATTGTCCAGCCAGGAGACAACCAGTGCCTGGCATAAATAGGAAGGAAGGGTCTGAATCTTCTGAATATTATGAAGAAAGAAACAAATGGTCCGTGAAAAAATATATTCGATGAATAAAGGTGAGGAGTCACACCGAGATTCCTAACCAGGACTGATGGTGACATCTTCAAGAACAATGCTTACAGACGAATCTAAGGATGGAGAATCAGAAGGCAAGCAGAGGATATCTGACTTTGAAAGAGAACCTTATAGGTGATGAGCAGTCATCCAGGTATGAGATGGTAGAGGGAGTGAGACAGTTGGAGGTCTGGGCAGAAACCTGTGGGATGTAAGAGGAAAATGAGAAGAAGATCTGTGCATCTTCAGAATAAACGTGGCAAGAGAAGCCACGGGAAAAAATAATACTGCCTGAGGTGAAGATGAAGAGAGAAAAGAGAAGGGGAACCCAACACTGAACCTTGAGGCACACCTATGGAGATGATAAAGGAGTTAAATCAGGAGACACGGCCTGCCAGGATCAGAAAGTTAGGACTTAAACCACTCTGAGTTTATCGAGGGAAGAGATAAGCAAGGGGTGGCTGATGAAAGGTCAAGAAGGATAAAAAGAGAGGAGAGAGAAGCAACTCCAGTAGATCTAAAAGCATTTGTGCCCTCTCAGTAGACTGACCCATGGTGAGACCAAATTGAAGAGTAGAGAGATGACTGGAGAGATGTTTGTGGACTATGTGTTCTAGAGTCCTGAAGAAGAATGGCAGAAGGGAGACACCTCTTCTTCTCCGAGTTGCTTTTAAGGTCATACGCATTGTCTCGACGGCAGATTTATTTATTTTTTTCAGTGGCGGATGGTTAGAGAGCTGGTTTCTTCACAATAGGGATCATGTGAGTGTTTCCTCCCATGAAATCATCAAGAAAAGACGTTACCTCAGATGACAAAAATAATTTTAAACTTCACCGGGGATTAAGTTTAACGGCAGCGCAATTCCTGTGGGTAGATCAGTCACTGGAACATCAGCTGCAACTTTCAAAGAACGAATTTGCAGGGTGGGGAAGAAAAAAAAAATCATCTGCAAAAATTTCATTATTAAAAAAAAAAAAAACTATACACTGCATTCCAAAAAGTTTAAATCAACAGCTGAAGAAATGAACGCCCAGTTAAAAAAAAAAACAAATCTGGTTTATAAACGTATATAACAGATTATTATTATTTTTTTATGAGAAAGAAAAAAAAAATGTAATGTTTCAGCGCAACACGGTAACTGCATTTATGAATCAAATCAAATCGCAGGACGATGCCCATTAAGAAAAAAAAAACACACACACCAGAGAGAAGGAGCTAATCGTATAATGAATTTCTGCACAGATGACATGTCTAACCAATGACGAACTCTCTTCTCCCCAGCCAAACTCCACTGAAATTTCTCACACTCACACGGGCCAAGCAAAGATACTCCCTAGGGGCGTGGTCACAGTGGGAGTCCCCGCCCTCTACCCCCTGGTTGGCTGATTCATCGCGCTGGCGTCCTTTTTTAGGTCGTGCTAAAGAAGACTGCATCAGTGACGTAATCATAACCGAGGGCAGCACAGATTCGGATTACAACCGCCCAAGAAGCACTTTACGTTTGCCAGACGAAATAGACAAACGAAATGCCTTGGTAGGGAGGGGAATGAAAATAATGTCTGTTCTTGCCGTTAACTGTCATGCGTAACATACACATTGCAATTAAAGAGGAAACCACGAAATATTACCAGTCTTTTTATTTATCGCCATTAACACCAGGAGCGGTCATAATTTAAATGTAGAGTAAATATAAATAGAATTCAGTATCATCTATTAAAAAAAAAAAAAACTTCATTCATTTGTAATAGAGTGTGGCACCTTTGAGCAACATTGAATTAACCCAGAAAGGAATGCAAAAGTCCATTCCCATATACTCGCCATGTACTCAAATAGAATGAGAGAACTCGAAATGCCTGGAGAGCAGTGGACAAGCCAGTGCTGACTGAAAAACTTTGAAGAGCTTTGATGCCGACCACTATGCGTCCTTTTTAACCATAAATTCAAAGCAGACCACCTCTGTTAAACACGGTGGTGGGCGTGTTATAGGCTGGGCATGTGCAGCTGCCACAGTTCCTGGCACACTTGTCTTCATTGGTGATGGAACTGCTGAACTACTGAATTCTGTGCTGTAGAGAAACATCTGATCTGCTCAGGTTCCAGTCAATGCCTCCAAACTCCTCTATACTACAAGAAGATAATGATCTAAACAGACAGCTGAGGCGACACAGGAGTTTTCAAAGCTGACAAATGGAAAAATCTTGAATGGCCAAGCCAGCAACCTGATTGAAATCTAATTGAGCAGGCCTTCCATATGCTGAAGAGAAACTTTAAAGGGACAAGCACCCCAAAACATGCAGGAGGTGAAGATGGCTGCATTAGCGGCTTGGCAGAGCATCACCAGAGAAGACCCTCAGCATCTGGTGATGTCTGTGAGTGGCAGACTTCAAGCAGTCATGGCATGCTGGGATACATGACAAAGTCCTAAATAGACCTGCCACTGCTGTGTCCCAAAATGATGGTGCCCTGAAATGGGGGTACCACGTTGTGACTGAACTGTCGGCAAATCCCCTTAAACGCCGCTGTTGCTAAACTACAAACACAGCACACTGAGGCGCTTGTGCTAATCTCTGGAGACTTTAACCATGTGACGCTGGACAAAACATTACCTGCCTTCTCCCAGTATGTGGATAGGACCATTGACCTACTGTACGCAAACGTTAAAGACACATACAGTGTCACCCCACTGCCTGCGCTTGGGAAAGCAGATCATAACCTGGTTCATCTTCAAACCAAGAGTTAGGGAGCTGCCTACAACCAAACGATCATTCAGGAAGTGGTCCCCTGAGGCAGAGCAGGCTCTGAGAGACTGGGATATCCTGCAGGGGTCACATAGTGAGAACATTGAGGAGGCTGTTGACCGTACTACTGATTACATCAACTTCTGTATGGACATTGTAGTTCCAGTAAGAACAGTACGCTGCTATGCTAACAACGAGCCATGGATTACAAGTGACATCAAGGGCCTTTTGAACCAGAAGAAAAGGGCTTTTAAAGATGGTGATCAGCATGAACTCAAGTGCGTGCAGAAGGAACTCCAAGTCTAGCTCAGGGTGGTGAAGGAGCAGTACAGGAGAAAGCTGGAGCAGAATAGCAGCATGAAGGAAGTGTGGGATGGGATGAAGATCGTCACTGGCTGCAGCTCAAAGCGGGGTGCCACCATCGAGAGAGACATGGAGAGAGCAAACCTGATGAACAACTTCTTTAACAGGTCTGACCACCCTAACCCACTCTCACCTCGGAGTACTGTACCCTCCACCCATTCTTCTGCTGATACCAGCATAGGAGAGAGTTTCCCCCCACCCACAATTACAGCAGCCCAGGTAAGCAGAGAGCTGAGGAGACTTCGTGCCAGCAAAGCAGTGGGTCCAGATGGAGTATCGCCATGACTGCTGAAGGCCTCTGCATTGGGGAGTCCTCTACAGCGCATCTTCAACCAGAGCCTGGAACAAGGGAGAGTCCTGAGGCTTTGGAAAACATCTTGCATCACCCCAGTCCAAAAGGTATCACGTCCTGGTGAGCTGAATGACTTCCGGCCTGTTGCTCTGACGTCACGTGATAAAGACCACAGAGCGGCTGCTGCTTCACCACCTGAGGCCACAGGTCCGCCACGCCCTCGACCCTCTGCAGTTCGCATACCAGGAGAAGGTGGGAGCGGAGGATGCCATCATCTACATGCTACACCGATCCCTTTCCCACTTGGACAGAGGCAGTGGTACTGTAAGAATTATGTTTCTGGACTTCTCTAGCACCTTCAGCACCATCCAACCTCTGCTCCTTAGGGACAAGCTGACAGAGATGGCAGTAGATTCATACCTGGTGGCATGGATCGTGGACTGCACGTCTGACATTGTGGTCAGCAGCACAGGAGCATCGCAGGGGACTGGACTTTCTCTGGTCCTGTTCAGCCAACATACATCAGACTTCCAATACAACTCGGATTCCTGCCACGTGCAGAAGTTCGCTGATGACACTGCTATGGTGGGCTGCATCAGGAGTGGGCAGGAGGAGGAGTATAGGAACCTAATCAAGGACTTTGTTAAATGGTGCGACTCAAACCACCTACACCTGAACACCAGCAAAACCAAGGAGCTGGTGGTGGATTTTAGGAGGCCCAGGCCCCTCATGGACCCCGTGATCATCAGAGGTGACTGTGCAGAGGGACCTATAAATACCTGGGAGTGCAGCTGGATGATAAACTGGACTGGACTGCCAATACTGATGCTATGTGTAAGAGAGGTCAGAGCCGACTATACTTCATTAGAAGGCTGGCAATAAGATGCTGCAGATGTTCTACCAGATGGTTGTGGCGCCCTCTTCTACGTGGTTGTGTGCATAAAGAAGAGGGACGCCTTACGCTTGGGCAAACTGTCAGTCATGGAGAATCCATTGCATCCACTGAACAGGATCATCTCCAGACAGAGGATTGGGGATTAATAAAGTATCTATCTATCTATCTATCTATCTATCTATCTATCTATCTATCTATCTATCTATCTATCTATCTATCTATCTATCTAAATAAAAGTCTGCAATATTCACAATGTCTGAATTGTTTGATTTGTAATTTTAAACTGTGGAGCAGAGGGGGAAAAATCAAGGAGAAAAGGGGTCTTTGCACCAAACATTATGGAGGGAACTGTATATAGAGTTCTGACTGTTAAACTCATTCCACCTTCCATTCTCTAAACCCTGTGATGGGCTGGCATTGTGCCCTGGTGTTGCTCCTGCCTTGGACTCCATGAATGCCGGGATGGGCTCCACCTGCCCTGTGATCCTGCCTTGGATAAGTGGGCTAAGAAAACTGGTGGATGGATTTTTCTAAATCTGCCTAACCAAACTACAGGACTGTGGACAGTGCAAGAGGTTAGAATTTTTTTCCCCCGTTAAATACAAAAATCTTTAAGAGAGGTGAAGAAGAGAGTACAGGCAGGGTAGAATGAGTGGAGAAGAGTGTCAGGAGTGATTTGTGACAGACAGAAATCAGCAAGAGTGAAAGTGAAGGTCTGCAGGACGGTAGTGAGACCAGCTATGTAATATGGGCAGGAGACGATGGCACAGGAGGTGGCAGAGTTAAAGATGCTAAGATTTGCATTGGGTGTGACGAGGATGGACAGGATTAGAAATGAGGACATTGGAGGGTAGGGCTGTCTTAACAGCATTATAGGACCCCAGGCAAAGCAGTGCACTGCAGACCCTACCTACTGTCTCACACATGCACATGGCAGGCAGCTAGAAGGCTCAAAAGACAAAAATTCCTCGCCAAACCAGGGGGCAGCAGAGTGCACTAACCCTTGTTGTGTTCCATTGACAGACCGATCATGGGAAATTCCACTTGGGCCCAAGGACGTCACTTCCGGTTCCTGTCTGATGACACCATTTCCCATTATACTGTATAATCACCATGTTTGCCTGTATGCTTTGTTCTTTGTTATGGACTGATCTGTATCATTTGAGCCACCAATTGTCTTCAGCTTTGCAAGTATATGGGCGGCTGCCCCACAAACCTTTGTTTCCTGGGATAAGTGGATCATTTTACACTCACTCAGCAAGTCACAACATACATAGATTAGCATGGAGGCCCCTATGCTCGTGGGGCCCCCGGGTAACTGCCCAGCATTCCCATGTTAGAGGGTAGAGATGGCCTTGTTAGAGGGTCTGCTCAGGTTGGACAGTTTGGAGACAAAGCAAGAGAGACGAGATTACATTGGTTTGGACGTGAGGAGAGATGCTGAGTATACTGGGCCAGGGGTGCTAAGGATAGAGCTGCCAGGCAACGGGAACAGAGGAAGGCCTAGGAGGAGGTTTATGGTTGTGGTGAGGGGGGACATGCAGGTGATGGGGGTAACAGAGCCAGATGACGAGGACAAGGAGATATGGAAGAAGATGATCGGCTGTGGCAACCCCTAACGGGAGCAGCCAAAAGAAGAAGAAGTTGTATAAATGTACATGAATGTGAAAGGGCCAGGTTGTGTGGAGTCAGGATGGTGGGCTAACCTCCATCATGAAGACAAAAGAACACACCAAGCAACCCCATGAAAAGCCCAAGTCAGGGGAGCAGCCAAATGAAGAAGAAGAAGAAATACAAAAATCATTAGCTTTATTTTACGGTATAATTTCTGGTCAAAATGAAGACATTGGATCCAAACCCAGGCTGCTGCACGGCTTTGATAGAAATCCATGATTTAATTTTCGATTTGACGGGTTAACAACATATTAATTTAAATTGTAAGGACGCTATATGGCCAAACGTATGCAGACACCCCTGGAAATGTTTGAGTTCAGGTGTGTCATTGTTAAGAGGTGCATCAGTCATGCAATTTCTCCACTGGCAAACAGAAGAGTTTAGGGACTTTAAACGTGGCACTGTCATAGGACGCCAGCTTTGCCACAAGCCAGCATGTGAAACTTTCGCTCTGCTAGATCTGCCTCATTATTGTGAAGTGGAGGGGACACTAACAGCTCAGTCAAAAAGTGACAGATCACACAAAACTCACAGATTGGCACAGAAAGCAAAGTAGGTTTCCATGCCCGAGCAGCTGCACCCACGGCTAAGGTCATCACGAACAATGCCAGGTGTCAGCTGGTGCTGTGTAAAGCATTACATGTTAAGGGTGAATGTCGAGAAAATGTTGGGAAGTCTTTCTTCACCCAGAAGACCCATGGAATAAGTGACCAAGGAACATGGTCAACAGTAGGACTTTAGGGACCCTCAAAGATTAACTTGAGGAAAAAGTAAGTGGATAGGACTGGCGAGCTCTCCTGGACCGAATGGCCTGTTCTCGTCCAGATTGTTGTAATGTTTCTAAAAGTGGGGGCTTCTCAACTACTAAAAGGGGTGAGGACCACAGCTGGTGGGTTACAAGTTGGTTGTGGGTCGTGAGTAGTTCACTTCACCAGTGAGCCATGACCACCACCACTGTCATTACTTACATAAGAAAAAGTGAGTTGTGCCACCAGAAGAGGTTGAGAAGCACTGGTGTCAAGTGTGCCAAGGCTGGACTTTGGAGCAGTGGCAGCGTCTTCTCTGGAGTGATCGGGGCCAGCGCCACCATTAAGGCGAATTAGGCATTCGCCCAGAGCACAGATTATAAGTGAGCGGGTTATCTACCAAACAGTCGGTTGACGCACTAGTAAGCTTGGCCTAGGGCACAAAATAGCCCAGCGTCTGCACTGGGAGTGATGAATCACGTGATACTGTCTGGCAGTCGGACGGACAACTCTGGATTTGGCCGATGCCAGGAGGACACTGACTTCTGGACCACATAGTGCCTACTGTAAAGTTTGGTGGTGGAGGGCCACGGGCTTGAAGCTTTCAAGTTTAATCCTGCTGTAGCCCGTGGCCCCGTGGCCCTGATGCAACCCTGGTGCTGCCCTCTCATGTCCTGGGGGAGGTACTGCTGTTGACATGTCCTCTCCCCCGGTCCTCTCCTCAATATGGCGTCCCAACTGGGTGTCTGTCACACCCTCCACCACCAAACTTTACAGTAGGCACCAACAGGGGGCACTTCTGCCACACCCGAAGTTGAGCGGGGAGCACCTGGAATGTTTCCAGGTGAGGTGTAAAAGAGGCCGCCTTACTCCAGTCGGGAGGCAGAGGACGGAGCTTGTGAGCAGAGGAGAAGAAGAAGAAGAGAAGGAGAAAGAAAAGTCAAAGTAAAGTAAAAAGGAACTGAGTTATTGTGGCTGTTTGGTGCACTGTGTTGTGTGTAGAAGAAAAGGAAAATAAAAGTGTGCGCCTTTGGACATTGTGTGTCCTGGTGTCTGTCTGTAGTTGTGCTGATCTTCCACAAGCGGTAATGTCAGGGTCTGAGATCGGCCCTTTGGCCCTGCGTGCAAAGCCAAGTCCACAAAGACATGGAGGAACTCAAGCGGCCTGCATGGAGAACTGACCTCAGCCCCCCATTGAACACCTCTGGGATGAACTGGAACGCCACCTGTGAGTCAGGTCTTCTTTTGCTCTTTAAATCTTTTATTGATTTTATTAAAAGCATGTAATGTTTCATAAATTCCAGTCAAACTTAACAAAACTAAATTCAGTTCAACCCCTGATGCATATAACATCAGGACTTGATGGCCACATGAATTCCCACCGATGCGCCCCAAAAATCTTACAGAAAGGAGAGTGGATGCTGTTAAGAGGGTTTGGGTGAACCTTTTGTGTAAAATGTCTTAATTTGCTTAAAACAAAACTTTTATGGTAATAGAGCTAAAATTGCTGATTGTAATTTTCATTTTTAAACTCATACGTATCTCCCATTTCATGTCTGACTCACATAGGAAGAGAGTTAAAAATATTTTATCAGATTTGCCTGTGGGTCATGTTGTTCAAGCTGATGTTGTTTTTTTATATTTGTCTACATCAAGGACTTTGCCCTATTTCTCTGCCCACACATCTGGCTGACGTCCCACAAGAGTGATTTCCGGCCTTGCACCCATTGCTACTGGGGAATAGCATCCTCTCCTCCTCTCACAACACTGGGGAAAAAAATGAAATAAAGAAATCGGTGGATTTGTGAATGTGGTAGCTGCTTTAAAACCAGGAAGGCATTTCTTTAACGTGTCTGTGTTTCTGTAGAGATGGCCGAAAGCTTACAGACTGTTAGGTCAGACGAGCTTTGAGAGGCGAGCTGCCATGCGTGTGCTAGGAATGCACTGCCGCTGCCTGTTGGCTTCTGAAAAACACTTGGATCTACCAACATGCTTTTGTACATTTGTGAAAGACACTGGTCCTCCGGGAAAGAATCTGTAGTATAAATGGATATATCATCCAGTGATGGCAATCCCAGATAGATAGATAGATAGATAGATAGATAGATAGATAGATAGATAGATAGATAGATAGATAGATAGATAGATAGATAGATAGATAGAGGCGCTGTGGCAGCGCTGCTGCCTTGCAGTTACTGTAGGAGACCCGGGTTTGCTTCCCAGGTCCTCTTTGCATGGAGTTTGCATGTTCTCCCCGTCTTTGTGGGTTTCCTCCCAGAGTCCAAAGACATGCAGGTCAGGTGGATTGGCAATCCTAAATTGTCCCTAGTGTGTGCGTGTGTGTGTGTGCCCTGCAGTGGGCTGGCGCCCTGCCCAGGGTTTGTTTTCTGCCTTGTGCCCTGTGTTGGCTGGGATTGGCTCCAGCAGACCCCCGTGACCCTGTAGTTTGGATATAGTGGGTTGGATAGATAGATAGATAGATAGATAGATAGATAGATAGATAGATAGATAGATAGATAGATATGAATGGCATTATATAATACATAGATAGATAGATAGATAGATAGATAGATAGATAGATAGATAGATAGATAGATAGATAGATAGATAGATAGATAGATAGACTGCGGTGGGTTGGCACCCTGCCCAGGATTGGTTCCTGCCTTGTGCCCTGTGTTGGCTGGGATTGGCTCCAGCAGACCCCCGTGACCCTGTATTCGGATTCAGCGGGTTAGAAAATGAATGGATGGATGGATAGATAGATAGATATGAATGGCATTATATAATAGATAGATAGATAGATAGATAGATAGATAGATAGATAGATAGATAGATAGATAGATAGATAGATAGATAGAAAAAAACTTTATTTATCCCCATGGGGAAGTTCAGCAGTGTTAATGTTTGTGATATGCTGAACACGACAACTGCACATACATACATACACATACTTATCCTTGTACTAGCTGTGCTACTCATCTAAGATGAGTTGAAATCTAAGTAATCAATGCTGACCTCAGTGTTAACATTTGCAGTACACCATGCAATGCAGAAGTCTCTGTGATATGCCACTTGGTGTGGGATTTGCAAAAGCAGTGTTAATGTTTCTGTTGTGCCTGTGCATATGTCTCTGTTAAATGCCATTGGTTCGGGATTTGTAAAAGCAGCAATGTTTGTGACGTGCCATCTGTTGGAATGACAAATGCAATGCATATTTCTCTGTGGTATGCCATTTGATATCGGATTTATAAAAGCAGTATTAATTCTTGCAATGTGCCATTTGTTGGAATGACATATGCAATGCATTTTATTACTAAAAATGTTTGAAATTTGAAATGTTAATTTAATTTAATTTAATTTGAAATGTTTGAAACCCAAACCCTAACCCATAGACTCTTATCCTTCAGTAAAGGTGTATTAAGGTGGTCTTGGTTTTCAGCAGCTAAGCATTTCCCCACTTATTGTAGTGCATATCATTGTACTGTATGTGACAAATATTTAATATGAATTTAATTTGGTCCTATGGTAATCAGGGTGCCTTCCACCAAGCAACTTTGGATGGCCCAGACTTCTAAACGTCATGTTCCTTTTGGAGATACAGCGAGCTGGACCTGCTGTATTCAGGTGTTAATGCCTTTAAATGTAAACCTGCTGTACGTCTGGACAGGACTCCCCATCTTAACTGCCATCTCAACGCCTGTTATTGACAGGAGCAGCTCTTCATTATCCAAACCAGTGGTACCAGGGTGTTGTACCGTGTTAGTCATTATGAACGTAGTGAGAAGTCAAGTCAAATGATACCTTTTATTAGCAAACTCAAAAGATTACAATATGCAAGCTCCTAATATCTTGCCTGAAGAAGGGGCCTGAGTTACCTCAAAAGCTTGCATATTGTATTTTTAGTTATCCAAGCCAAAAGCTCTTGTGTGTGTTTTGGGGGAGTTGTTTGTTTATTATACTATTTATATGTTTTTTGTTCTTCTCTTGAGCTGCTGTAAAATGTTAATTTCCTTTTGGGAACAATAGCAGTAGTGTGTTGTACCATGTTAGCCATTGACAAATAAAGTGTTTCTATCTAATTTAATCATTAGTCTTCCAGTGTTGATCAAATATTGTAATCTTACTCTGGTACAATGGAATATTCAATACAATTAGCAACAGAATGCGTTGTGAATCAAATGTAGAGGAAGAAGCCTCTTGGTAAAATAAATGCCTATGTGAACACTAAAGTAGCGGTCAATGAATTCAAAAGGCAGGGAGGAAAAACGGCTCGGGTGGTGACGCACAGCGAACACAAAAGAGAAATTACAGCAAAGGCGCCGCCAAAGATCTTAAAGCGATGTTTCAGTGACAGTGCGTACAACAGAAAAAAGTGCTGGGACGCGGCTCAAGGGTTTTCTTTTTGCAGTTTTCTACCGGAAGCCTAGCCCGGAAAAAAAGGAAAAGAAAGAAAAAAAAAAAAAGGATTGAAGAAGGTCGGTCGAGGGCTGGGATTTGAAGAGCCATTCGATCGGCCTCGACAGGCTAACTTTATCTCTCTTCACACGCCGGTAATCGAGAATGTCCCCACGTCGGGGCCTCGGGAAAAGGGACGGATCGCTGCATCGTGATTTGCCACACGAATCATCACGACGGTAGATTTCACCGATGGAATGGTGACGGCCCCATAAATGAAAGCATCCCTTCTTTGGACGTGAAGGTGGATTTCCAGTTTCATTATGTGAGCGTGTGGCTTTTTTTTTTTCGTTGTTGTTGTTTTTGTTTGTTTTTGTTTTTTTGTTCCTTATACCCCCACCAGAAGACGACTCTCGTTAAGGCTCCAAACTTGCAGTATTTTCGGGTGAGTAGAAGCCTCCCCGTCCGCTTCGCACTGTGTTCAAATGATCGGGCAGTCCAAGTGCGGCCACACCCTCTTCTGCTTCCTGATACGAGAGATGCAGCGAGGAGGGAGACGACGACTTTGTACGGAGAGCCGCCGCTGACTCCCCCCACTCCCCCTTTGCCACTAACGCCACCACCACCTTCCACTCTTACTCCTCTTCATTTCGAACCACTCGGCTCGCGAAAAGTGCCGTGATTGTTTTCAGCAAAGCGAAGGAACTGCGATCACAAGGCCCCGACAAGAAAGAAACCGTAGAAAGTTTGGCAGCTGCCTCGAGAGAGAGAGAGAGAGGGGAGAGGGACTGGCTGGAGGACACACCTCGCCGACGCACGCGCGACAAAGGAGCCTTTACTTTTATTGGAGATAATGCACATCAAAACTGAAAGCTGCCCCCGCTACCGGACGAGGAAAGGATTGGGCGCAGAGTTTTGCTAACGAGGATAATTCGGCATTCGGAGGAAGAGGCGACATGCATATGGGATTGTACCTGCAGGAAGATCGAGGTCGCAGGACGGAATTCTGCCTGAAAAAGAAGCGATTAAAAGGCCAGAGTGACACCCGCTGCTCCTCCGCATCCGCCGGCCCGCTGCTCTAGTTGCTGGGCTTCAACATCCAACTTTCGTTTCTTTTGCTTGACTTCATTTTTGTTGTCCAAAGCGACGGCCACCCAACATCCACATTTCACTCCCCCTTTTCTTTCGGAAGATTTAATGGGATGATGTTGCCGGAGAAGCTCGGCGATCGCGGCGAGGTCAGTAGGAACTGCAGCAGTGGTGGTCGTCGTTGTTTTACGAGAGGCGCGCCGGTGCCTGCCCGGCATTTTAGGGTGGTCAAACTGAGCTCCATACGATCGTACTTAAGTTTCGCCCAACCGAAAGCTCCTGCTACCTTTTCGCTAGCAGGTATTGTCGATTCCAACTTGCCTGGCACGGAATAATAGAAAGTTTCAGAGAATTTAGTTTTATAATTTTTTTTTTTGGTTTACTTTAAATGTGTACATTTGATCTGCACTTTGAACACAGTTGGCAACTGGCACTGTAAAATATCTTAATACTTTTAAGGATCTTTAACATTTTGTTTTATCAAGTGGAGCTGACATTTGCAAAACTATTGATACTATTTGTGTGTGTGTGTGTGTTTTAGCAATATTAACATTTTTTGTTTAGTAGATTTCATTTATAATAGGAAGGAGGCACTAGAAATTGAATGTGAAGGCAGCCCAGGTGTGTTTTGTTCAATTCCATACTAGAGACACTCCATTTATCCTTTACTTGCCAATTTCAGGGTTAGAGTGAGCTGAATCACATCACTGGCTGAAACTTTATTTTATTTTATTTAAGGGGTCGAGACATATATTACTAAATGTAAGAACAACTGTCCACAAGTTCAAATTTTCTTAGTTTTGAGGGGAGTTTTAGCATTGCACTTAGAAGAAGAAGAAGAAGAAGAAAAACAACCAAAAAATCCACCAGCAGTTACAGTAACATGAGTTGCCCCTCATTTTCGTTGGGATTTCCAAGAACGGGGGATCAATGGGTGTGGGGGCCACTTATGTGGACTAGACTAGTAAGGAAGGATTATTATTTGAAGTCACAGAGCTGAAACGCGTTAGGGGGGGTGGGACACAGACATGGCAGGTGTGCCAACTTAGCATCGTCATTTGTCTTTTTTTTTTTTGACCACCCCTCGTTTTGCTTGCTCAGAAGCAGCTGATTGTTTTATTTTTATTTTTTCATTTCCTTTTCTGTGGAAATCATTGTTTTAAGTTTCACCCCTAACTGCATGGTGTCTGCGATTTAAACCGTTTCCAATATCCACACAGATTGACCACCCTACTATGGCTAGTAGTGGCTCGGGCAAGTCGACAAGTGAGGGTTCTTCTAGCCAACAAAGCAGCAGCTCCTGTCAGCAGAGGAAAAAACTCTCCTTTGCCTGTGATATCTGCAAAAGCAAAATGCAGCTGGTCGCCGATCTACTGCTTCTGTCCAGCGAGACGAGACCCATCATCAGTAGCGAGGGTCTTTCTGTTGGGGAAACCTTTGAGAAATGCAGGGATACCATCATCGCCAGGACTAAAGAGCTCTCGATCCTCACCCACGATATTCAGAGCCACCTCAATATGGGCAAATTCAGTGAAGTAGGGGAAAGGCTGATGGAGATGGGGGACCTGGTGGTCTCACTGACTGAATGCTCGGCGCACGCCGCCTACCTGGCAGCCGTTGAGGCCCCGGGCTCCCAGGCGGCACTTCCCGGCCTGGTGGACCGTTACAAAGTGACCCGGTGCAGGCACGAAGTGGAGCAGAGCTGTGGCACGCTGAG